>NW_018364791.1:21515-22520 GCF_002078875.1 Numida meleagris | reverse complement strand
GGACAGGGGGACACAGGGATATGGGGACATGGAGACACAGGGACATGGGGACTTGGGGACACAGGGACAGGGACATGGGGACATTGAGGACATGAGGACAGGGGGACATGGGGACATAGGGACATGGGGGCACGGGGATGTGGGGACACGGGGACGTGGGGACACAGGGACATGGGGACGTAGGGACATAGGGACACGGGGACAGGGGGACATGGGGACAGGGGGACATGGGGACGTGGGGTCCTGAGGACACAGGGATGTGGGGACATGAGGACATGAGGACATGGGGCCACTGGGACATGGGGACACGAGGACATGGGGACGGGGGGATGTGGGGACACGGGGACATTGGGACATGGGGACATTGAGGACATGGGGACATGGGGACAGGGGGACATGGGGACATTGAGGACATGGGGACATGGGGACAGGGGGAGATGGGGACACTGGGATGTAGGGACATGGGGACATGGGGACATTGGGGACATGGGGACATTGAGGACATGGGGACATTGAGGACATGGGGACACAGGGACATGGGGACGTAGGGACATGGGGACATGGGGGCACAGGGATATGGGGACATGGAGACACAGGGACACGGGGACTTGGGTACACAGGGACAGGGGAACATGGGGACACGGGGACACGGGGACATGGGGACGTAGGGACATGGGGACACGGGGACGTGGGGACATTGGGACATGGGGGCACAGGGATATGGGGACATGGAGACACAGGGACACGGGGACTTGGGGACACAGGGACAGGGGAACATGGGGACACGGGGACATGGGGACAATGGGACATGGGGACGTGGGGACATAGGGACATAGGGACATGGGGACGTGGGGACGCTGTGTGACGCGCAGGAGCAGAGCCCCCAGCTGCGCTATTCCCTGCGCTGCCCCGAGCGGGAGCAGTTCCAGCTGATGCCCAACGGGATGGTGGTGGCGGAACAGTGCGCAACCCTGAGACCCACAGACATGCACCGACTGCAGGTGG
>NW_018364791.1:15799-18557 GCF_002078875.1 Numida meleagris | reverse complement strand
GCGGGGGCTTTACTGGGATGGACTGGGAGGGCACTGGGATGGACTGGGAGGCACTGGGATGGACTGGGAGGGCACTGGGAGGCACTGGGATGGACTGGGAGGCACTGGGATGGACTGGGAAGGCACTGGGGTGGACTGGGAGGGCACTGGGATGGACTGGGAGGGCACTGGGATGGACTGGGAGCTTTACTGGGATGGACTGGGAGGCACTGGGGGGTACTGGGGGCTTTACTGGGATGGACTGGGAGGGTACTGGGAGGCACTGGGGACTTTACTGGGATGCACTGGGGGCCATTGAGGGCTTTACTGGGATGGACTGGGAGGGCACTGGGAGGCACTGGAGGGTACTGGGAGGCCACTGGAATGAGCTGGGAAAGCACTGGGATGGACTGGGAGGCACTGGGGGGTACTGGGGGTTTTACTGGGATGGACTGGGGGGGCACTGGGATGCGCTGGGAGGCACTGGGGGGTACTGGGGGGTTTACTGGGATGGACTGGGAGGGTACTGGGAGGGCACTGAGGGTACTGGAATGGACTAGGGAGTACTGGGAGCTTTACTGGGATGGACTGGGAGGGCACTGGGAGGCACTGGGGACTTTACTGGGATGGACTGGGGGCCATTGGGGGCTTTACTGGGATGCACTGGGGGCCATTGGGGGCTTTACTGGGATGGACTGGGAGGGCACTGAGAGTACTGGACTGGACTAGGGAGTACTGGGAGCTTTACTGGGATGAACTGGGGATACTGGGACAGACTGGGGGGTGCTGGGAGGCCGCGGGAATGAGCTGGGAAGGCACTGGGATGGACTGGGAGGGTACTGGGAGGCACTGGGGGCTTTACTGGGATGGACTGGGGATACTGGGACAGACTGGGATGGCTCTGGAGTGTACTGGGATGGACTGGGAGGTGCTGGGAGGTCACTGGAATGAGCTGGGAAGGCACTGGGATGGACTGGGAGGGCACTGGGATGGACTGGTATGCACTGGGAGGCACTGGGAGCTTTACTGGGATGGACTGGGGGGTACTGGGATGGACTGGGGGTTACTGGGATGGACTGGGGAGACAGGGATGGACTGGGAGGGTACTGGGAGGCACTGGAGATACTGGGATGGACTGGGGGTTACTGGGGTGGACTGGGAGGGTACTGGGATGGATTGGGAGGACACTGGGATGGACTGGGATGGACTGGGATGGACTGGGGTTACTGGGACAGACTGGGGGCTACTGGGGGCGTTACTGGGTTGTACTGGTGGGGCACAGGGTGCACGTGGATGTACTGGGAAGGTACTGGGAGCTTTACTGGGATGGACTGGAGGGAACTGGGTGGGTACTGGGAGCTCTACTGGGATGGACTGGGAGGGAACTGGGTGGGTACTGGGAGCTCTACTGGGATGGACTGGGAGGGCACTGGGATGGACTGGGAGCTTTACTGGGATATACTGGGGGTGATGGGGACCGCCCACAATGTCCCAGGAGGGGCACTGGGAGCACTGGGACAAACTGGGAGCACTGGGAGCACTGGGGGGCGGGGACTGGTGGAGACTGGGGTGCACTGGAGTCACTGGGATGTACGGGCTGATACTGGGACAAACTGGGACGCGGCGATGGATACTGGGATGAACTGGGAGGCAGCGANACAGGAGGGAGACAAGGAGGATGAGGGGAAGAGGGGGGGGACGTTTGGGGTCAGCGCTGTGGGGCAGTGTTTGTTTCCCTATGGGGAAATTTGGGGTCAGCGCTGTGGGGCAGTGCTGGGGTCCCAATGGGGACATCGCTATGGGGTCAGCGCTATGGGGCAGTGTTGGTTTCCCTATGGGAAGATTTGGGGTCAGCGCTGTGGGGCAGTGTTGGGGTCACTATGGGGACATTTGGGGTCAGCGCTATGGGGCAGTGTTGGGGTCCCCATGGGGCCGCTATGGGGTCAGCGCTATGGGGCAGTGTTGGGGTCGCTATGGGGCCACTTGGGGACAGCGCTATGGGGCAGTGTTGGGGTCGCTATGGGGAGCTTTGGGGTCAGCACTATGGGGCAGTGTTGGTTTCCCTATGGGGACACTTGGGGTCAGCGCTATGGGGCAGTGTTGGGGTCGCTATGGGGCCGCTATGGGTCAGCGCTGTGGGTCCGGCAGGTGGAGGCTCGTGACGAGCAATCGGGGGAGACGGCCACGGCCACGGTGCTGCTCGAGGTGCTCTGGCCGGGACAGGCGGGTACGGCCCCATAACCCCACGGCCCCATAACCCCATCATCCTACAGCCCCGTAACCCCGCGGCCCCGTAACCCCGCGGCCCCATAACCTCGCAGCCCCATAACCCCACGGCCCCATAACCCCACGGCCCCATAACCCCGCAGCCCCATAACCCCATCACCCTACAACCCCATAGCTCTGTAACCCCATAACCCCGCAGCCCCATAACCCCATCACCCTGCAACCCCATAACACTGTAACCCCATAACCCTACGGCCCCATAACTCCGTCACCCTACAACCCTATAACCCCATCACCCCATAGACCCATGGCCCTGTAACCCCTCAACACCATAACTCTGCAGCCCCATAACCCCACGGCCCCATAACCCCACAGCCCCATAACCCCGCAACCCCATAACCCCACAACCCCATAACTCCACAACCCCATAACCCCACAACCCCATAACCCCACACCCCAAGCCCCATAATCCCTCACCCCATAACACCACAGCCCCATAAGCCTGCAACCCCATAAGCCTACAACCCCCCACTGCCTCCCAGTCCATCCCAGT
>NW_018364791.1:10299-14864 GCF_002078875.1 Numida meleagris | reverse complement strand
GAACTGGGAGGCAGCGATGGATACTGGGACAAACTGGGATGTAGCAATGGATACTGGGATGAACTGGGAGGCAGTGATGGATACTGGGATGAACTGGGATGCGGCGATGGATACTGGGACGAACTGGGAGGCAGCGGTGCATACTGGGACAAACTGGGATGCGGCGATGGATACTGGGATGAAGTGGGGCACAGCGATGGATACTGGGACAAACTGGGATGCAGCGATGGATACTGGGATGAACTGGGGCACAGCGATGGATACTGGGATGAACTGGGATGTAGCAATGGATACTGGGATGAACTGGGGTGCAGCAATGGATACTGGGACAAACTGGGATCGCTGGGAGGCAGTGATGGTATACTGGGACGAACTGGGACGCAGCGATGGATACTGGGACAAACTGGGAGGTAGCGATGGATACTGGGACAAACTGGGATGCAGCGATTGATACTGGGATGAACTGGGATGCAGCGATGGATACTGGGACAAACTGGGAAGCAGCGATGGATACTGGGACAAACTGGGATGTGGTGATGGATACTGGGACAAACTGGGATGTGGCGATGGATACTGGGATGAACTGGGGTGCAGCAATGGATACTGGGACAAACTGGGATCGCTGGTAGGCAGTGATGGTATACTGGGACGAACTGGGACGCAGCGATGGATACTGGGATGAACTGGGAGGCAGTGATGGATACTGGGACAAACTGGGATGTGGCGATGGATACTGGGACAAACTGGGAGGCAGTGATGGATACTGGGATGAACTGGGATGCAGCAATGGATACTGGGATGAACTGGGACACAGCAATGGATACTGGGACAAACTGGGATGCGGCGATGGATACTGGGACAAACTGGGAGGCAGTGATGGATACTGGGACGAACTGGGATCACTGGGAGGCAGTAATGGATACTGGGACAAACTGGGATCACTGGGATACTGGGGCGGCCCCTCCCCCTTTTCCTCGACCCCGCCCATTGGGGGCGGGGCCTATTGGAGCCACGCCCCTTAAAGGGCCCGCGCTCCTCCAGGGGGGCTGCAACCCCCGAGGGCGGCGGTGACAACGGGGCCGGGTCCCCCGGGAACGGGACAGCGACCATGCGTCCCCATGTCCCAATGTCCCCATGTCCCCACGTCCCAATGTCCCAAGTCCCTGTGTCTCCCTGTCCCTGCTTCCCCATGTCCCCATGTCCTCAATGTCCCCGTGTCCCCATGTCCCCACATCCCCATGTCCCTGTGTCCCCATGTCCCTGTGTCCCCATATCCCTGTGTCTCTGTGTCCCCATATCCCCGTGTCCCCACATCCCCACATCCCCACGTCCCCATGTCCCATGTCCCCATGTCCTGATGTCCCCGTGTCCCCGTGTCCCCCCATGTCCCCACATCCCCAAGTCCCTGTGTCCCATATTCCCATGTCCTCTTGTCCCCATGTCCCCATGTACCCAAATGTCCCCATGTCCCTATATCCTCACATCCTCGTGTCCCCACATCCCCACCTACCCCCGTCCCCATGTCCCCATGTCCCTGTGTCCCTGATGTCCCCATGTCCCCGTGTCCCCACATCCCCGTGTCCCCATGTCCCACATGTCCCCGTGTCTCTGTGTCCCCATGTCCCCATGTCCTCATGTCCCCATGTCCCCATGTCCCCATGTCCCCCATGTCCCCACATCCTCATGTCCCTGTGTCCCATATCCCCATGTCCCCATGTACCCAGATGTCCCCATGTCCCTATATCCTCAAATCCCCGTGTCCCCATATCCCCACCTACCCCTGTCCCCATGTCCCCATGTCCCCGTGTCCCCACATCCCTGTGTCCCCATATCCCCATGTCCCATGTCCCTGTGTCCTGATGTCCCCACATCCGTGTCCCCATGTCCCCATGTCCCCGTGTCCCCACATCCTCATGTCCCCATATCCCCGTGTCCTGATGTCCCCGTGTCCCCGTGTCCCCATGTCCCCCCGTGTCCCCACATCCCCATATCCCCGTGTCCCCATGTCCCCGTGTCCCCATGTCCCCATGTCCCCGTGTCCACATGTCCCTGTGTCCCCATGTCCCCACATCCCTGCGTCCTGATGTCCCCACGTCCCCGTGTCTCTGTGTCCCCATATCCCCGTGTCCTGATGTCCCCACGTCCCCGTGTCTCCATGTCCCCCCATGTCCCCCCATGTCCCCACATCCCCATATCCCCGTGTCCCCATGTCCCATGTCCCTGTGTCTCTGTGTCCCCATGTCCCCATGTCCTCATGTCCCCATGTCCCCATGTCCCCGTGTCCCCACATCCTCATGTCCCCATATCCCCGTGTCCTGATGTCCCCGTGTCCCCATGTCCCCATGTCCCCCCGTGTCCCCACATCCCCATATCCCCGTGTCCCCATGTCCCTGTGTCCCCACATCCCCATATCCCCGTGTCCCCATGTCCCCGTGTCCCCATGTCCCTGTGTCCCCATGTCCCATGTCCCTGTGTCTCTGTGTCCCCATATCCCCATGTCCTGATGTCCCCACATCCTTGTCCCCATGTCCCCTCATGTCCCTGTGTCCCCACATCCTCGTGCCCCCATATCCCCATGTCCTGATGTCCCCATGTCCCCCCGTGTCCCCACATCCCCATGTCCCCATGTCCCCGTGTCCCTGATGTCCCCATGTCCCCACATCCCCATGTCCCCACATCCCCATGTCCCCGTGTCCCCGTGTCCAATGTCCCCGTGTCTCTGTGTCCCCATATCCCCATGTCCTGCTGTCCCCACGTCCGTGTCCCCATGTCCCTGTGTCCCCACATCCCTGCATCCTGATGTCCCCGTGTCCCACGTCCCCATGTCCCCAATGTCCCCGTGTCCCCCCCCCCCCCCCCCCCCTTGGCAGCTCCGCTGTCCTTTGTCCCTAAGCCGCTTTGTGCGCGGCTCGGCCCCAATCCCACGGGGACACGGCGCGGCCGAGCGTGCCCACGTGGCGCCGCGAGTGTGCAAATCCCACGGGGGGTGTGTGTGTGCAAATCACGTGGGGGGGATCCGGGGGGGTGTGCAAATCACGAGGGGCTGAGCGTGCAAACGGGGCGAGCTGGGGGTGCCGCGAAGCTCTGCGCCCCCCCCCCGGCGCACGCTCTCCCCCCTGTTGCACACTCACCCCTTGTTGCACACTCGTGCCCGTGGCACGCACCCCCCACCGCGCACCCTCCTGACCCTTTGCACACTCGCCTCTCACGTTGCGCAGTGTCCCCTTTGCACACTCAGCCCCCACAGCACACCCCGTTGCGCAGTCCCATGGCACGCTCCCGTTTTACACGCTCATCCCCATTGTGCACTGCCCCCGTTGCACACTCACCCCATTACACACTCAGCCCATTGCACGCATTGCACACTCACCCCATTGCACAATCCCCCATTACACACTGCCCCCATTACACACTCACCCATTGCACAGTCCCCATTGCACACTCAGGCCATTACACACTCAGCCCATTGCACACTCCCCCATTGCACACTCCCCCATTGCACACTCCCCCTATGCATGCCCCCATTGCACGCTCACCCCATTGCACTGTCCCCATTGCACACGCAGCCCATTACACACACACCCATTGCACACTCCCATTGCACACTCACCCCTTTGCACACGCCCCCATTGCACACTCAGCCCCATTACACACTCAGCCCATTGCACACTCCCCCTATGCATGCCCCCCATTGCACGCTCACCCCATTACACACACCCCCACCACACTTCCCCATTGCATGCTCCCATTGCACACTCACTCCATTGCACAATCCCCCATTACACACTCCCCCCCTTGCACGCTCCCCGTGACACACTCGCCACATTCACACTCCCCCGTTGCACGCCCCATTTCAGCCCAGCGCACACACCCCATTGCACACCCCCTCATTGCACGCTCCCCTTGCACGCTCCCCATCACACCCACCCCCACTGCACACCCCGTTTCACCATTACACACTCCCCCCTTGCACACCCATTACACACTCCCTTTTACACACTCCCCCATTGCACACCCCCGACGGCATGCTCCCGTTGCCCACTCCCATCACACTCACCATTGCACACTCCCCCCCTTGCACACCCATTACACACTCCTTTTTACACTCTCCCCCATTGCACAGCCCCCATTACGTGCTCCCCCCATTGCACACCCCCATTTCACACTCCCCCCTTACACACTCCCCCCATTGCACACCCACTGCACGCTCCCATTCCACATATCCCCATCACACACCCCCTTACACACTCCCCCATTTCACTCCATTACACACTCACTCAATTACACACTCCCCCCTTGCACACTCCCCCATTGCACACCCATTACACATACGCCCATCACACCCCCCCATTGCACACTGCCCCATTGCACATCCCTGTTGCACGCTCCCCCATTGCACACCCGTTGCACACTCCCTTTTACACGCTCGTGCCCATCACACACCCCCATTGCACACACCCCCATCGCACACACTCCATTTCACCCCCATTACACGCTGCCCCATTGCACACCCATTACACACTCCCTTTCACACGCTCCCCCATTGCACACCCCCATTGCACACT
>NW_018364791.1:0-3499 GCF_002078875.1 Numida meleagris | reverse complement strand
TGGTGATGAAGATGGTGATGATGATGATGATGGTGGTGGTGATGATGGTGACGATGGTGATGGTGATGGTGATGATGGTGATGATGATGACGGTGACAACGGTGATGATGGTGATGATGATCGTAATGATGACGGTGATGGTGGTGATGATGGTGATGATGATGGTGGTGATGGTGATGATGATGCCGATGATGGTGGTGATGGTGGTGGTGGTGATGATGACGATGGTGATGACAATGGTGATGATGGCAACACTAACAGTGATGGTGATTATGATGATGATGGTGATGATGATGATGGTGATGGTGATTAGGGTGATGATGACGGTGATGGTGGTGATGATGGTGATGATGATGATGGTGATGTTGATGATGGCATTGATGGTGATGATGATGATGGTGATGGTGATGATGGTGGTGATGTTGATGATGAAGATGGTGATGGTGATGATAATGAAGATGGTGATGGTGATGACAATGATGGTGATGATGATGGTGATGATGGTGATGGTGTTGATGGTGATGATGGTGATGGTGTTGATGGTGATGATGGTGATGGTGTTGATGGCGATGATGATGATGGTGATGATGAAGACGGTGATGGTGATGACAATGATGGTGATGATGATGGTGATGATGATGATGGTGATGGTGATGGTGATGGTGATGATGGTGATGATGATGGTGTTGGTGATGATGGTGATGATGATGGTGATGGCAACACTAATGGTGATGGTGATGATGATGATGACGGTGGCAATGATGATGCTGGTGATGATGAAGACGGTGACGGTGACGATGATGGTAGTGACAAGGTTGGTGGTGATGATGGTGGCAATGGTGATGGTGATGACAGCGATGGTGACAATGACGATGGTGACAATGGTGATGGTGATGATGACGAAGATGGTGATGGTGGAGATAATGACAGTGACAAGGTTGATGGTGATGATGGTGATGACGGTGATGATGGTGACAACGGTAACAATGATGATGGTGATGGTGACAATGGTGATGGTGATGGCGGTGATGAGAGTGACAATCAATGATGGGAGTGATGATGACAGTGATGATGATGAAGATGGTGATGGTGATGATGGTGATGATGAAGATGGTGATGAAGATGGTGATGGTGGTGATGATGATGGTGATGATGATGGTGATGATGGTGATGGTGATGAAGGTGATGATGGTGATGGTGATGATGATGGTGATGATGATGGCAGTGGTGACGACGATGACAGTGACGATGATGACAGTAAAGATGGTGATGGTGGTGATAATGACAGTGACGAGGTTGATGGTGATGACCATGATGACGGTGACAACGGTAACAATGATGATGGTGATGGTGACAATGGTGATGATGATGGTGATGGTGATGATGGTGATGATGGTGGTGATGACGGTGACAATGACAATGATAATGATGAAGGTGATGATGGTGATGATGGTGGTGATGGTGATGATGTTGGTGATGGTGATGATGGTGATGATGATGGTGACAATGACGATGATGGTGTCAATGACGATGGTGGCAATGATGATGGTGATGGTGACGATGGCAGTGACAAGGTTGGTGGCGATGATGGTGACAGTGGTGACAATGACGATGGTGGCAGTGATGATGATGATGACAAGGACAGCGGCGGTGACGATGATGATGAAGATGGCGGTGATGATGGTGACAATGATAGTGACGATGATGGTGACAATGACGGTAGTGGCGAGGTTGGTGGTGATGATGGTGACAATGACGATGGTGTTGACAGCGATGGTGACAGTGATGGTGAAGATGGTGATGAAGATGGTGACGATGACGGCAGCGACGAGGCTGGTGGTGACGATGGTGACGATGGTGACGATGGTGACAACGATGATGATGGTGGTGATGGTGAGGATGAAGATGGTGACGATGATGGTGATGGTGATGGTGGTGACACTGATGATGACAGTGACGATGATGGTGATGATGATGACGATGATGAAGATGGTGATGGTGACAAGGTTGATGGTGATGATGGTGACGATGGTGGCAATGGTGACAATGATGGCGACGATGACGGTGACAATGGTGATGGTGACAGTGATGATGATGACGATGAAGATGGCGATGGTGACGATAACGACAGTGACGAGGTTGATGGTGACGATGGTGACCACGGTGAGAGTGATGATGATGATGGTGACGATGATGGTGACGACAATGGGGATGGCGACGATGATGATGGTGACGATGATGATGGTAGTGAGCTTGGTGGTGATGACGGTGACAATGACGATGACAATGACGATGACAATGACGATGACAATGATGATGATGATGATGATGANACTGGGGGGGCACTGGGAGCACTGGGAGGGACTGGGATGCGGTGCGAGAGTGCTGGGGGGGCACTGGGAGTTAGTGGGGGGGGTACTGGGAGGGAACTGGACGATAGTGGGAGGTGCTGGGGGGTATACTGGGAGCACTGGGAGGGACTGGGATGCGATGCAGCAGGGCTGGGGGGGCACTGGGAGTTACTGGGCGGGTACTGGGAGGGAACTGGATGATACTGGGAAGTGCTGGGGGGTATACTGGGAGCACTGGGAGAGGCTGGGATGCGGTGCAGGAGTGCTGGGGGGCACTGGGAGGGAACTGGGCGATACTGGGAGGTATTGGGGGGTACTGGGAGCACTGGGAGGGAACTGGGCGATACTGGGAGGTATTGGGGGGGGTACTGGGAGCACTGGGAGGGACTGGGATGTGATGCAGCGGGGCTGGGGGGGCACTGGGAGGGAACTGGATGATACTGGGAGGTATTGGGGGGGGCACTGGGAGCACTGGGAGGGAACTGGGAGAACTGGGAGGGACTGGGAGGGAACTGGGAGAACTGGGAGGGACAGGGGGGATTGGGAGTGAACTGGGAGGGACTGGGGGGACTGGGAGGGAACTGGGAGAACTGGGAGGCACTGGGGGGACTGGGAGGGAACTGGGAGAACTGGGAGGCACTGGGGGTACTGGGAGGGAACTGGGAGGGACTGGAGGGACTGGGAGTGAGCTGCAGGGTCCTGAAGGGGAACTGGGAGGTGCTGGGAGGGAACTGGGAGGTGGTGCTGCAGGACTGGGGGGCACTGGGAGTTACTGGGGGGTACTGGGAGGGACTGGGGGTGCTGGGTGAGAACCGGGGGGGTACTGGGAGGGAACTGGGAGGTGGTGCAGCTATACTGGGAGTTACTGGGAGGGGGGCAGGGGCAGCAGCTGGACACCACCAAGGGGTTTTACTGGGACCTGGAGGGGCTGTACTGGGAGGACTGGAGGTACTGGGAGTTGTGGGGGGGGGCACTGGGAGTTACTGGGAAGGGCACTGGGAGTCGGGGGGGGCACTGGAGTTTTGGGGCGACGCGTTGGGGGTTATGGGAGGTTCACCCGCTCATGCTCATCCTCACTGGTCCATACTGGTCTATACTGGACCCCCTCACTGTGTCCGGTACCACCCAGCACTGGGGGGGGGGGGGGG
>NW_018364790.1:20889-24743 GCF_002078875.1 Numida meleagris | reverse complement strand
TCGCTGAGGCTCCAGGAGAGAAAAAGAATTTACCTCCTGTAGAAGAAGGGACAGGCAACTCGGGGAGAATACAAAGTAGTGGTTAGGATGTGCGGGGAGAAAATTAGAATGGCAAAAGCCCAGCTGTAGTAAAAGAAAGCAAAACACTTTTTTACAAATATGTTAACAGTAAGAGGGGGGCTAAGGAGAATCTCCATCCTTTACTGGATGCAGTGGGAGCATGACCACTGAGCATAAGGAAAAGGTTTAGGAGGGAGGGTCCACAGCTGCTGTACTGGGCCCGAACCACCATGGGGAAGGCCCATCGCCTTGTTGGAGAGTCGGCTGAGAGCCTCGGAGAAGGGCTTGCCACCTCCTGCATGGTGAGCAAGCCATCCTTGCTGGTGGCACAGAGCAATGGTGGGGGCCCGAGGCCTCTTGGCAGTGTGCAGCGCTCCTTCAGAGGGTCCAACACCTCATGCTTAATTGTCACAGAATCTGCTTGGTGGGTCAGATTGCTACTTTGGAAAGTGCAGAGCCTCCTGCTGAGGAGCAAAAGCTGCCTCTCTCAGTGCAAACTGCTGCTGTGGGGCTCCAGTCCGCCTTGGAAGGACCCAGAGCCTCTGTCATGGTTTTGTGATTTTTTGTTGTCGGTATTCCACGTCATAACATCATGTAAAGCACTGGCAGTTAAAGAGTTAATATCCTGGTTTCTGGGGACTGCCTTCTTTGGGTGCATGGTTCTCCGAGGGGGAGGGGAGGAGCTGCACTCCCCAGGGGTCTTTGCGCCTGGAGGGGCTGGTGAAGGTGCCTGGCAGACCGGGAGCTCTCTTCGTATGCGGCAGAGAAGCACGTGGTCCCCCTGCAGCTTACGGTGTAAGAATCTCAGCTTTTGAACTCTCTCTGTTTTGATTTATTGGCCTCAATTTTGATACCATATTTAGTAAATTAAGGTTCCTCCTCAGACTGGTGCCGCTCTTTTGTTTTAGATCCGTCTACGAGTTCCCTACCTTTCCCCTTTTCCCTTTGTCTTCCCCAGGGCGTGGGTCCGCGGGTCCCCTGCCGCATTAGTCGCCGGACCGATCCGGGCCGGCCCCTAACCCGCCGACAGTTTTTTTTCCTCCTTTCTCTCTTTTCTGGGCCTGTGGGCCTGTGTGCCTGCTGTCCCCCTGTCACGGACACAGATCCATAGATAACGCCGTGACAATTATTGGTGGAGGATGCGGGCACTGAATCTGTTTTTCATTTTTGGAATGCTGTATAGAGGATTAACGGCCATCACGTTCCTTGGCACGTATTGGTTTCTGGTTAAGTTTATCATGTTCTGTGTTGGAGTTGTGTGTACATATAACCACATAAGGGCGCTGATGGAGATAGCGGCCTGGTGCTTGTACCTCCCAGAGGGAGTGGCTAGTTTTACAAACAGCACCATGGTGAGGCTGGCTTCCAGGTTCTCCTCTCAGTTCCTTACGCACCTTTGGAATTTCAAATTAACGACCACGATACTAATTGCTTTGACTGTTTTCCTCCTAATAATAATTTACATTATGTGGAGGAAACTTTCCCCCAAACCGGAAAATGCCGAGTGGCAGGGGATATGGAGAGGCCTAGGGAAGACCTTAGAAACATGGGGACCCCCGGTGTCATGGGATTTCACTCTTGAACACCTGTGGGATCCCGAGAAGCTCAGTGAGTATTTGAGTCAGGGATGGTGCGGCCTAGGCAGATCTGAGGAGGCACGACTTATTTGGGGCCTGGCTTGTGCTTATCGAGCTCTATATAATACTGTTCCTGAGAGAGAGTTTCCAGGCTGAGATTCGAACCAGAGGGGGAAGTCTCTGAGGCAAACCTGAGCAAGCACAGGAGGCACCAGTATCGGTGGCAGTTGCCCCCGTGGAAGGACAGAAATGGAAACGGGTGTCCTCGCGTCTGGAACGGAAAGAAGAAGCGGAGGAGGTAGAGGAAGATCCAGGCGAGGGGCCCTCCCCAAAACCATCGTCACCGAGGAAGGCAACAGAAAAAAACAAAGAGACACGGAGAGGAGAGCGAGGAGGAGGAAGTCACTGTTACAACTGTTCGCCGACCTCTGAAAACGACCGAGATCCAAGGCTCAATAAAGGAGTTTACACGGCACCCGAATGAAACCGTTGTCACCTGTTTGCTTTGGTGTTGGGACAACAGGCCCAGCAGTCTGTTTCTGAATGGTAATGAAGCTCGCCAACTAGGAAGCATTGCCAGGGACTCAGCCATTGACAGAGGGATTAGTAGATGTCTGGATGGAGCTGCCACCCTTTGGGAACGAGTGTTATTAGCTGTGAAGGAAAGATATCCCTTCAAATATGACCTCGAGCCTGAGATGAGAAAGTGGAACACTGCTGAAAAGGGCATTCAGTATTTGAGAGAAATAGCCGTGGTGGAAATGCTGTATGACCCCAGGTTTGTTCCTAACAATCCACACCAGAACCATGATCCTGAGAAAGTTAGAAGTACGCCAGATATATGGTGAAAACTCACCAAAACAGCACCAGAAAGGTATGCCAGTACACTGGTAGTCACGTTTGATAGATATGAGGACCAACAGAGAAGACCCCCGGTTTTTGAACTGATTATTACACTCCAAAACTTTGAGCAAAAACTTCCCCCATCCCACGCCTCTATTTCAGCTGTCTCAAAAGTAACAGAAAGACTGGATAAAGTGGGTGAGATGATAGATAAAATGGAGAAGAAACAGGATGGTATAGTGGAGGATTTGTCCCTCTTGATGGATTGTGACGAACCCGTAGCAGTATCAGAAACACCTGATGGAGATCAGGACGATCGGAAGAGCCTACTGAAGGAGCTGATCAAACTAATTAAAGGCGATGAAATCTCCTCCTCGCCTGTATAATCAGAAATCTCAGCTGTCCAAGGCAGACACCTTCCTGCTCAAGCAAATGACAGTGGTAGATGTATGGCATGTGCCGCCTTGTGGAGTTACTTATGTGAGCATGGAGAAGACATGAAGAAATGGCATAAGAAACCCACTCCTGTACTATGAGAACGGGTGAGAGAATGACAATGCAGATTAACCACCAATGAAATTGCTGCAGTCACTGCAGGTTAGCAATAGAGGGGCCCTGCCCTCAGTCAGGGGAGGGAAAGGGATAATAGAGTCTATTGGACTGTGTGGATTCGATGGCCTGGCACCTCAGACCCACAGAAATATGAGGCACTGGTGGACACTGGCGCGCAGTGCACTCTAATGCCCTCGAGTCGTGAAGGGGCAGATTTGGTTTGTATTTCTGGAGTGACTGGGGGCTCTCAAGAATTGACTGTGCTGGAGGCAGAAATAAGCCTTACTGGTAAAGACTGGCAAAAACATCCTATTGTGACTGGCCCGGGGGCTTTGCCATGGGTTGATCCAAACAGCACTGGAATAGGGCGGTGCTCCCGAGCACCTGCAGTATATTGATGATATTGTTGTGTGGGGCAACAGCAGAGGAAGTTTTCAAGAAAGGAGAGAGAGTAATCCAAATCCTTCTGCAAGCCGATTTCGCTATTAAGCTAAACAAAATGAGAGGGCCTGCACAGGAAATTCAGTTCCGAGGAATAAAGTGGCAAGATGGGCGTCCTCACATCCCAGCAGATGTGATCAACAAAATCACTGCCATGCCTCCACCCACTAGCAAGAAAGAGATGCAATCTTTTCTGGGTGTAGTGGGCTTTTGGAGAATGCACGTTCCAAACTATAGCCTCATTGTAAGCCCCTTTTGCCAGGTGATGCGGAAGAAGAATCATTTTACGTGGGGCCCTGAGCAGCAGCAGGCTTTTGAGCAGATTAAACAGGAGATAGCCCGTGCGGTGGCCCTGGGGCCAGTACGGATGGGACAGGATGT
>NW_018364790.1:16860-20054 GCF_002078875.1 Numida meleagris | reverse complement strand
CTGCCCGAACAAAGAATGTGCGTCATGTAGATGCTCATGTGCCCAAGAGTTGGGCAACTGAAGAACAGCAAATCAACTGTCAGGTAGACCGAGCTGCCAAAATTGAGGTGGCTCAAATAGACTTGGACTGGCAAAACAAGGGTGAACTGTTTCTAGCTCGCTGGGCCCCCTCACTAGCTTCGTTGCCCTCGTCTGAACACGCTCCAGGGTCACAATGTCTTTCTTATAGTGAGGGGCTCAAAACTGAACACAGCACTTGAGGTGCAGCCTCACCAGAGCTTCATCCCATTGGCCTCAGCCCAGTGATCCAGCCTGTCCACATCCCTCTGAAGGTCCTTCCTAACCCCAAGCAAATTGACACTTCCTGCCAACTTGGTGTCATGTCTAAACTTACTGAGAGTGCACTCAATCCCCTCATCCAGATCATCAATAAAGGTATTAAACAGGATGGGCCCCAGTACTGACCCCTGGGGAATTATTGGGCTCAACTCCAATAATTTCTGATCAGGAAAAGATCTCAGTAAAGCAGCAATGTTTTTGTTTGTTATTGCAATAGTGGACACACATCCCCCTTATGGCAAGGGAGACATAGCTCGTGTGATCAGTTGAACATTTATCATTATATGCCTCTTTCTCCTGTTGCAGGTTTTTACTTTCCTGTTTCCTGTTGGCTAAGTACTCCAGGCGTACGATCTATGCAGTGCAGTTACTAATTCATTTTTCCATAGGAAATCTACCATGAACCTGTTGTTTCCAGTCTCATTTTGTGTGTTTCTGTGGATACAGGAGGGCAATATTTCTTGAAGCTGTGATACCACTTTCATCCTATGCCAAGCTTTCCTTACCCTGCTCTGTATTTTTTCTTCTCTTACTACTTAGGAAAACAGTGTTTAAAAATAATCCC
Source organism: Numida meleagris (assembly GCF_002078875.1). Classification (NCBI taxonomy): domain Eukaryota; kingdom Metazoa; phylum Chordata; class Aves; order Galliformes; family Numididae; genus Numida; species Numida meleagris. The sequence continues at coordinate 19,150 of NW_018364790.1, read as the reverse complement.
ATATCAGAAAATATCTGAAGGTTACTAAGCCCCAACTCCTGATTTATGACCACTATTATGCTGTGCTAGTAAGCATAAATTTAATTATGTATTTCCATTTATTTAGCAGTTTTTCCCTTGCATATTCCTTCACAAAAGCTCGCATTATTCATGTTTGAACATGGTGGGTATTGCTCAAGCCTTCTGTGTTAATTTCTTACCCTGTTCAGTGTCCTAGCCTCTGCTCTGTTCTGCTGCTCAGAATCTTTCTTGCAGCAGCTGTTTTGTAGGAAAGTTATAAGTTCAGTAAGGGCCTTTACCCTGGTATTAGAAGCTCCTACTGCTGTCAGGGAGTTATCTCTAGATCTGTCTGTATATGTGACAGGGAGACAGCAGGCCCACAGGCCCACCAGCCCGAAAAAAAAAGAGCGGGGCAAGGTGGGTTGTCAACAGTTTATGGGCCTGTTCAGCCCGGTTCTGTTACTAATGGGGCAGGGGAATCCACGGACACATGCCCCAGGAAAGGGGAAAGGGGAAAAGGGGGAAGGGTAGGGAGATGGGCCTAAAAACAAAACAGCAGCAACGAGCTAAGGGAGAAAATTAATTTAATAAATATGATATCGGAATGCAAGATAACACAATATAATACCATATAATTGGAATTGAGGCTAATAAATCAAATAAAATGAGAGAGAGAGTGTCCAAAACCGAAGGCCTTACTCTAAAGCTGAAGGCGAGACCGCTAAGGAGTGCGTACTGCCAAGATGAGCAGCAAAACAAGAGCAATCTCGTGACTTGTGAGCAGTTTTATCTTTCCCTCTGAACGGAAAACAGAAACACAGAGTCCTCTGGGGTATGTAGTTCTCCTCTTCTGAGAACCAGGTACCCAGAAATTGGGCAATCCACGGAACTGGAGCATTAACTCTTCAACTCCCAGTGCACTATATGATGTTATGGTGTGGTATACCAATGACAAAAATCATAAAACCATGACAACTGCAAAAACACAATCTAACTCTCACAGGAGCATCGCTTGTGACAGGTCACCTATGGATTTAACTCCATTCACTGCCACTCTGTGCCCAGCCCTTCAGCCAGTTCTTAACGCATCCAAGCCATGAGCTGTCAGTTTCTCCAGGAGAATACTGTGGGAGACAGTGTCAAAGACTTTGCTGAAGTGTAGGTAGACTATGTCAACAGCCTCTGCCTCATCTACCAGGCAGATCACTCGATCGTAGAAAGAGATCAGGTTGATTGAGCAGGACTTGCCTTTCATGAACCCATGCAGGCTGGGCCTGATTCTCCAGTTGTCCCGGGAAACCAGCTTCATAAACGGGTAGATAGTGATAGGACAAGAGGGAATGGTTTTAAACTGAAGGAGGGAAGATTTAGGTTAGATGTCAGAGGGAAGTTTTTCACTGACAGGGTAATGAAGTGCTGGAACAGGTTGCCCGGAGAGGTTGTGGATGCCCCATCCCTGGAGGTTTTCAAGGCCAGGTTGTATGAAGCCCTGGACTACCTGATCTAGTGCTTGATATAGCGGTTGGCAACCATGCCTGCATCAGGGGAGCTGGAACTTGGTGATCCTTGAGGTCCCTTCCAACCCAAGACATTCCATGATTCTATAATTCTATGATCTCACTCAAGATGATCTGCTCCGTAACTGCCCCTGGCACCAAGGTGATACTGACAGGCCTGTAGTTCCCCAGATCCTTCTTACAACCCTTCTTGTAGATGGGAGTCACATTGGCAAGACTCCAATCACCTGGGACCTCTGCAGTTGAGCAGAAATGCTGATAGATACTGGAAAGTGGCTTGGCAATCACCGCTACACCCTTGGGTAGATCACATCTGCCCTCATGGACTTGTGACAGTCCAGGTGACGAAGTTGGTCTCTAAGTGTTTGCAACTGAATTGTGGGGGATATATTCTGCTCTCCATCCCAGACTTCCAGGTCAGGGGATAGACCACCCTGAGGATAATTGGTCTGACTTCTAAACACAGATGTAAAGAAGGCATTGAGAACCTCAGCCTATTCCTTACCCTCAGTGGTCACATTCCCCACCGCATCCAGTAAAGGATGGAGATTCTCCTTAGCCAGGTGGGAGCAAACTATCCCTGTGCACAGCTCCCCGTCGCCAGGCAGAGGGGTGCTGGGGGTCTGCCTGTGGCAGAGAGGGCAGGCGGGGGCAGGCAGGGGCTCCCCAGCCGCCACAGGCAGGGCCCCTCTGCTCCTGGGCCAGGGGGGCCGCGGTTGGGCTGTGGCTGCCTGCTGGCACCGCTGGGCCTGCAGTGCCCCTTCCCCTCCACG
>NW_018364790.1:10884-15190 GCF_002078875.1 Numida meleagris | reverse complement strand
CATATGCATCACTACTAGAGAGGCACAGGCGCTGCTTCCAGTGCCCCCTCTGCAGAGACAGGGACAGGTTTTTATGAGAAATATTCAACATAGGGATCCAAATCCCAGACCGGTTGGTGTCTTTCAGCCGGCTCTCAAGACGTGAGTGCACAAGAGCTGTGCCTGCCCAGGGACTGCCCCAGCAGGCCTGGCCCTTTGCTGCCCATGAGAGTTGGCCTCAGCTTCACGGAGAAGCTGGAATCAGGGTCGGGCTGGAAGAGCAGGGATGGCCTGTGTCAGTCTTAGTCCAGCGGCGCTGGGAGCTCATCACATTCCCTCCCTTCTCTGGCAGAAAACCAAGCTGGGAGACCAACGGTGCCTATGCATCCCTGGGAGTTAGGCACCGGCGCTGCGATGCCAGCGACTGCCGCTACCCACGTGGCAGGGAGGAGGCAGAAGGAGAGGGGTGAGTTACCTCAGCAGCCCTCTGGGGCTCTGCGTGGGATCGCAGCCTCACCACAGGCTGGGGGAGCACAGACCAAGCACCAGAGCTGTGCCAGGCTCACATCACTTTGTCCCCACGGCCAAAACCCGTTTGTTTCCCCAGACCCTGGGAGCTGCTCCTCTGCAGCTCCTGCGCTGCACAAGGCACTCACCGACTCTGCTCCAACTTGAGTCAGAGCACGACCTGGGAGTGCAACGGCTGTGCTGGAGAGGGCACTGGTAAGGGGTTAGAGTCCTCCTGGCCCAAGAGGGATGGGAGCCTGTCCCACCCCAGGGCTGGAGTTCCATGCCACTAACATTCCTGCCTCCCCTTACAGCCTCCAGCACCAATTTGGACAGCGCCAGCCCCAGCACCACCAGCCAGCAGGGACTGGGGCCATCCCAAGGCTCTGTGGTGCCGGAGAGCAGCAGCTCCAGCACCACCAGCCAGGCACCATCGGGGACAGCTCACAGTTCCCGCGTGCCTGAGAGCAGCGGCCTGCCCAGCCAGTGCAGGACAGACCAAAGGAGAATACTTCTCCCTGCTTCCAATAGCTTTTCTGTCCTGCCCTTCTACCTTTGCAATTTCCTCCCAGTTCCTGGATTTGGCTGTCCTGCAAACAGATTTACAGAAGTCCTACTATCTGCATCCCATTGTGGATCCTGATCGCTCCGCTTCACCACAGTGTTGCAGCTCCATGCCCAAGTGTCCAAGAAGGCCAAGGGCATCCTGGCTTGTGTCAGAAGCAGCACAGCCAGCAGGAGCACGGGGGTGATCACCCCTCTGTAGCCAGCACTGGCAAGGCTGAGCCTCAAGTACTGTGTTCCGTTCTGGGCCCCTCACTAGAAGAAGGACATCAAGGCCCTGCAGTGTGTCCGTGGAAGGGCAATGGAGCTGTGGAGAGTCTGGAGTAAAAGTCCTTTGAGGAGCGACTGAGGGAACTGGGAATGTTCAGTTCGGAGGAGGCTCAGGGGAGGCCTCATCGCACTCTACAACTCCCTGAAAGGAGGCTAGAGCAAGGTGAGGGTCGGCCTCTTCTCCCTGGTAACAGCGAAGGGACGAGACAGAACGGCCTCGAGTTGCGCCGGGAGAGGTCCCCGCTGGATATTAGGAAGAACGTCCGTGCTGAAAGAGCGGTCGGGCACTGGCACAGGCTGCCTGGGGAGCTGGGGGAGTCACCGTCCCTGGAGGTGTTCAAGAACCGTGGGGATGTGGCGCTGAGGGACGTGGGCAGTGGGCAGGTGGGGGTGGGTGGACGGTGGGACTTGGTGGCATTAGAGGTCTTTGCCGACCATAAAGACTCTGTGATTCGATGAATCGAGTCATTAATTGCAACAAGATGTAATCAGCAGCAAACAACCAAAAAGTAAAGCCTCCAGCACGTCACTAAAACGCGTCATCGCTTGATTGGGATCTTGATGGAGCTGCAGGCCCGGTAGCATTCAGGTGGTGTCAGGAGGGTGGATGTGTCGCCCAGTGCCTTCAGCAGCGCAAACACGCCGGGTTCCAGAGGGGCTGCGTCTGGCACCAGGCCCCTCACTCTGCGCTGGCTGCAAGAGCCGCTGCCCTCCTGCTTGGGTGCCCAGGGCGTGTGCCCTCACCCCTGTGAGGTGTGATGATGTCACAGAGGCTGGCAGGGAGCGGCCATTGTGACCCGCGGGGCGGGAAGCAGAGCAAAGGCTGCGGGGCTCAGGCCGAGCTCAGTGCGACCTGGTGAGGTGCGTGGAGGGCAGGGAGGAAGGGGCTGCCTGAGGCTGCCGAGGGAGGAGGGGGCCCCAGCGCTCGGGGGCCTGAGCTGCGAACTCACCCCCTCGTCCCGCTTCTCCCCTAGAGTTGGCACAGGAGCGTGCGCAGGAGAAAGCCCGGTGCTGCCGGGACAGGGACTCTGCGAGTGCTCGTCGTCGACGCATACCATGTCTGCAGGGATGCAGGAGGCCGCCGGCTCGAGGCAGCCAGGTGAGAGCCAAGCATCCCTGCGTGCAGCTCCCCGCCGCCGGGCAGAGGGGTGCTGGGGGTCTGCCTGCGGCGGAGAGGGCAGGCGGAGGCAGGCAGGGGCTCCCCAGCCGGCGCGGGCAGGGCCCCTCTGCTCCTGGGCCAGGGGGGCCGCGGTTGGGCTGTGGCTGCCTGCTGGCACCGCTGGGCCTGCAGTGCCCCTTCCCCTCCACGNGGCAGGGCCCCTCTGCTCCTGGGCCAGGGGGGCCGCGGTTGGGCTGTGGCTGCCTGCTGGCACCGCTGGGCCTGCAGTGCCCCTTCCCCTCCACGGCCTCCGGCCCTGCCCCTCAGCCGCCACAGAGCAGGCCCCTGGGACAGCCCTCGGGGGCACCTGGCCCCGCAAGGCGCTCACTGCTCTCGCTCCCTCCTCTCCAGCATGCGTGCTGTGTGGCCGGGTGGATGAGGACTCAAGCATCCTCGGGCCCAAACGGGAGACAAATGGGTTGCATTACCATGCGTTCTGTGCGGTGAGTTCTCTTGCGGCTCCTGCCATCTTCCTCCAAGCAGTGGTTCCTTCCTTTCTGCCCTTACAAGGTCATGCCCTTTCCTCTTGTACAGGTATTTGCAAATGGTCTTTGTCAACATTCAGAAGAGAGCAGGACTTCAAGTTTTCACGCACAAGACCTCATACGCACAATCATGCAGGCAGACCACATGGTGAGAACCTGACCGGAACAGGGAGCTTTGGTCCAGGAGAGGCTTGGTGAGCTTAGCCTGGTCCAAAGGAAGCAATCCTGGCCATTACAACCAGCTCCAGGAGAAAGTCCTGCTCTTGCACATGAGCCCTGTTCACCGGGCAGCTCGACAGAGTGCCACCCATCCGTGCCCGCATCCTGAGCCCTGCCCAGAGGTGCGGGGCCTGCTGCGTAGGCCATGAGCCTGCCGCTGATGGGGGCTGCTCTGCTCTTTCCAGATCTGCTTCGTTTGTGGCCAGAGGGGAGCATCCATCACGTGCGCAGAGACAGGCTGCAACCGCAGCTTCCATCTCCCCTGCGCCTCACAGGGTGAATGTGTCACCCTCTACTTTGAGCAGTTCAGGTAAGGGCTACCAGGCCTTGCCTGTGAGCCTCCAACCCCTGCTGTCAGTACCAGACAAAGAAGTGAGGAACGCGCCATGACACCTCCCAGCAGCCTGCCAGAACCAGAGCCAGAGCCGAGGCCTAAGGCTCCTTCCTCTTCCTCTGCCCTCCTCGCAGCACTTCTCACCTTGCCCACCCCTCCCATCTTCCCCCAGGTCCTTCTGCTGGGAGCACCGCCCGCAGCAGGCAGTGGAGGCAGTGCCAGCGCAGGACACGACCTGCATCATCTGCATGGACCCCGTGGGGGACAGCAGGTCGTACGGCACCATGGTGTGCCCGTCCTGCCAACATGCCTGGTTCCACCGGGCCTGCATCCAGGTAGGAGCCCTCCCCTCGCCCCGCGGGCACGGCAGGCGCTCAGCAGCACCAGGCCCTGCTCTTGCTCATGTTGCTTCTGTTTCTACTGCAGGAACAGGCCCTGAGTGCTGGGCTTTATTGCTTCCAGTGCCCCCTCTGCAGAGACAGGGACAGGCTTATACCAGACTTGCTTACCGTGGGGATCCGAATCCCACTCAGGTTGGTGTCTTTCGGCCAGCTCTCGAGACATGAGGGCACAAGAGCTGTGCCTGCCCAAGGACTGCCCTGGCAGGCCTAGCCCTTTGCAGCCATTACCGTGGGCCTCAGCATCATTGGGAAGCTGCAACTGGGGATAGGGTGGAGGGGGAGGGATGCCATGGATTAGTTTTAGTGCTGGGGCATCTGGTGCTCATCACATTCCCTCCCTTCTCTGGCAGAAGACCAGCCTGGGAGGAGAATGATGCATATGCATCAC
>NW_018364790.1:2077-4073 GCF_002078875.1 Numida meleagris | reverse complement strand
TGGGATCGCAGCCTCACCACAGGCTGGGGGAGCACGCACAGAGCACCAGAGCTCTGCCAGGCTCACATCACTTTGTCTTCATGGCCGCAACCCATTTATTTCCCCAGGCCCTGGGAGCTGCTCCTCTGCAGCTCCTGTGCTGCGCAAGGCACCCATCGGTGCTGCTCCGGCTTGAGTCAGAGCACAGCCACCTGGGAGTGCAATGGCTGCGCTGGAGAGGGCACCGGTAAGAGACAAACAGGCACATGCTGCTTAGCTGTGGCCAGGCGAGGCCTGGCAGCGGGTGCTCAGGGTGGCCTTGCTCAAGTCCCTCTAGCTCAGGAGGGATGGGAGCCTGTCCCACCCCGGGGACTGGAATTCCATCCCGCTCACCTTCCTGCCTCCCCTTACAGCCTCCAGCACTAACTGGGAGCTCACTGGCTCCAGCACCACCAGCCAGCAGGGACTGCGGCCATCCCAAGGCTCTGTGGTGCCGGAGAGCAGCAGCTCCAGCACCACCAGCCAGGGACCATCGGGGACAGCACACAGTTTCCGTGTGCCTGAGAGCAGCGGCCTGCCCAGCCAGCACAGGACAGACCGGAGGAGAAAACCCTCACGTTGGCACCGGGACGTGAATACCTGCAGTCAGCCCCGAGGACGCCGTGGGAGCTGCCGGAATGCTGCCCCGAGTGCCGAGAGCAGCGCCCTGGACTTTGCCAGCCAGGGGACATCAGGGTCCTCCAGGCATTCCCCGGCACTTGGCTACAACCTCCGGTCCAGACACGGAGAGCGGGCCCAGACACGAAGCTGCTCCCCGTTGCAGTGCCGGGCCCCAGATTCCCCGAGCCGGCCCAGAAGACGCCATGTGAGCCGGCACACACCAGCCCCGAGTGCTGAGAGCTGCACCCACAGCTACACCCGACAGGGAGCACCGGGGTCTTCCAGGGATTCCACAGCGGCTGATGGAAGCCGGTCCAGGCAGCCAGGGCGGGCCCGGACTCGAAGCCGCTCGCCTCTTGAACGTGTTCAGGAGTCCCAGAGCCAGCCCCAAAGACGCCGCGGGAGCCCGTCCAGGCGGCGAGGGCCAGCCCAGGAGCGAAGCCGCTCCCGGGTCCCACGTCGGGCCCACAACATCAACAGCCGGCCCCAGTGATGCCGTGGGAGCAGCCCTGTGCAATCCCCACCTGCTGGCACCCATCCTCAGAGTCCATCACAATAAAATGGGGAGTTCTCACACGCCACTGTTGCTTTCGTTCTTCCCTGCCTTTCCCGAGGTGGGCAGCTTTAGGCGCTGGAACCGCGGGGATCTCTTCCCCCCAGCACCCAGCCCCTTCCTTCCTCCCCGCGGCCCGGTTCAGGCTGAGCTGGGTTCTGGCCCTGCCTCCAGCATTTCCAACGCGCAGCGTGGCGGAGGCCAGGCTGGCAGGTGCAGCCCTGTTCTGGGTGGCTTCTGCTAAATGCTTCTCCCAGTGCTTAAATGTTCCGCCACCCGTTGCTTTCAACATAGTTTTTAGCAACCCATGGTACCGTTTGATTTTAGCAGAAGCTGGTGCATGGTAGGGGATATGGTAGATCCACTCAGTGCCATGATCTTTGGGCCAACTATCCACAAGGGAATTTCTGAAATGAGTCCCATTATCTGACTCAGTTCTTTCCGGAGTGCCATGCCGCCACAGGACTTGTTTCTCGAGGCCTAATATGGTGTTTCGGACAGTAGCATGGGGTACTGGAAATGTTTCGAGCCACCCAGTGGCTGCCTCCACCAGTGTTGAGCACATAATGCTTACCATTGCGGCTTCCTGGCAAGGTGATTTGCTGTTCTTCAGTTGCCCAACTCTTGGGCACATGAGCATCTACATGACGCACATTCTTTGTTCGGGCAGCAGTGTCTTTCCACAGTTCAGCAGCCCAAATAGGTTTACCCCTTTGTTGCCAGTTATTTTGTTCCCACTGCTGTAGCCACCATCCATGAGTCAGTACAGAGATAAAGCATTGGCCACCTCTCCCGTTCAGCAAC
>NW_018364790.1:0-1947 GCF_002078875.1 Numida meleagris | reverse complement strand
TCCAAACTTTTTACCTTCAGGCCAGTCCATGATCACTTCTAAGATCCCTGGCCGATTGAGATTCCCCATCTGAGCTCGCTGTGTAATCAACCCAGCCCACTTACTCCAAGTGGCATCAGCAGCATGATGGGTGGAGGGAACCTTTCCCTTAAACATCCAGTTGAGCACCGGCAGTCGAGGCGCTAGAAGGAGCTGTGTTTCAGTACCAGCTACTTCCTGGATTCATACTTGAGATCCATAATCTACATCATCCTGCCGTGCCTAAGAAAGCTCGCATTTCCTATCTTGACTTCAGCTCCAGTGTTTGACCTATGGCTTCCTTGCGCTCACGCCCCAGGCTTCGGTATCCCTGAGTGACGGTAAAACCAACACGAATCACAGACTGACAAGCAGTTGGTGCTTTCTTTTTAGATATTCTGCATCTCGCAGAGCTTGGAAAATTCAGGAGATTTGCTGTCACTTGTGTTATTTCCTCCCTTGTCTCAGCACCTACAAGGAGTTCATCTACACATTGGCGCAGTGCAGCTTCCAGGTGTTTGTGCTGCCATCCCTCCGGCTCCTTAGCAAGGTGATTCCCAAATATGATTGGGCTCTTTTTAAAGCCCTGGGGGAGCACAGTCCAACACAACTGTGTTTTCCATCCAGTTTTGGGGTTTACACACTCCGACGCAAACAAAGTCTGGCTTGCAATGTCCAGCGGGATGCAAAAGACAGCATCCTTCAAATCTAAAACCGTACGCCATTGATCTTACTCTTTAAGAGTTGTCAAGAGGGCATATGGGTTTTCCATAACGGGGTGTACTTCCATCACAGTTTGATTTATTGCCCTTTGATCCTGAACCGACTGACAATCTGTGGAGTGAGGCTTTCTGGCGGGCAGAAGCGAGGTACTGCACTCTGACCAGCATTCTCGCAGTAGTCCGTGACTCTCAAACTTAACAATCGGTAAGTTGGTTCCGCCGCCCGGTCTAGGCCAGCTGGCCACACTCTGCCGTGTGCGCAGTGCTTGCCGGCCGGTGTCCCCCGCCAGCCCCTGCCTCCCCGGCTGTCTCGGCACGTTCCGTTCCCCGCTCGCTCTCGCTGGGTGCTGCGCATCCGGGGATGCCCCGCGCGGATTCCGGCCGCAGGTGCGTGGCGCGGCCCGCCTGCCGCCCCCTCCCGTCTCCCAGCAACGCGCCCGCCCGCTCGCCATGGCCCTCGTGGCTCGCCGTAGTGCGGCGGCAGCGGCGGCGCGCCCGGGCCGGCGGTGAGTGCGGGGTGCTGGGCCGCGGCACCCGGGACCCCTCTCAGCCCTTGCGCGGTGGTGCGCCGAGCGGGGCCTGGCACAGGGACTGCCGCCGGCAGCGCGACCTCAGCCGGGGGGGTCGGGGAGGCTGCGCCCTTCCGAGACGGGGCCGGGGCCGGGGCCGGGGCCGGCGGCTCTATGGGAGGCTGCCCGCTTCTGGGGGCGTTTCTGGCCTTGGGGATGTCGCTGCGTTTGGCGCACACGGGCAGCCCCGGGGCCGCTGCCGGCTGTGGGGTGGGCCAGGACCCGGGCTTTCCTCCTGCATTCGGGCAGTGCCCCAGGTCTGAGGGCTGCTGCTGCTGCTCTGGGGATGCTGCCAGGCTGAGGGTGCTGGCCTTGTCTCCCCGCCCTGGCCGCAGCGGGAGGGTTGAGTGCAGCTACCAGACAAAGCTGCATTTGCTGGCCCTGCTGCCCATCCTGTGTTGGCCCAGTTTAAAACCTGGCCTCCTCCGTGCTGTTTGTTCTGCGCTTCCTCTAAGAAGGGTTCTGCTTGTGGTTCCCCAGAGTAGAGAGTTCAGTGCCTCAGTCAGAGCCCACATTTGCTGGAGCTGCTGGGGTGAGGTTTGTTTTTAGGCACTGAATCACCAATCCAGAAGGTGAAGAGGCTGATGTGTGTGTGCTGCTCTGCCCTCCTACTCTGACCTGCTGGCAGCACCATCTGC
>NW_018364789.1:16037-17706 GCF_002078875.1 Numida meleagris | reverse complement strand
CACGCTAAGAACACATTGTGCAGCGAAGGCAAAGAGAAATTTCTGACACACCGAAAATATGCTAAGAAAACTTGTGCAATATTTTGTGGCCCCACCCGTGCACATGCACGATGTTGCACATGCACACCCAGATGTTGCCAGGGATGGAACACCTTGCTACGAGGACAGGAGGAGTGAGCTGGGGCTGTGCAGCCTGGAGAAGAGCAGGCTCCGGGGAGAGCTGAGAGAGGCCTGCCAGTATCTGAGTGCATCTTCCTCCTCACCTGCATGGAGCAGCATCTCAGCTACCTGAAGGAAGTGGGTTTGAGTCTAGAGAGATGATATCGTGGGAGTACAGCACATACTGTCCTCTGGTTTTGCATGTCTGAACATGGGAGGATACAAGGAAGTTGGATAGAAACCCTCATTAGCCATAGAGGCACAGGGATGTGAGCTGCAAGGGGAAACCATCTGCAAAGAGAGTTCTTCCAGGAAAATGGCCGCTCCAGTTGCCACTGGGCAGTTCTCTAAGCAGAGCAGCTGGTCTGATCTTAGGGATGAGTTTGATCATGAGACTTTTGGTTTACATTGATGGGAAGTGAGTAATGAATAGAATTCCCAGGACTGGAGGGGAGCTGTCTCCAGCCATGTGGAGGAAAGGAACAATTGGGTTTCTATAGGGAGTGCCCTGTTCTGGAGATTCTCAAGATTGACTTTTCTCGCCAGTCATTGAGTGGGAGGAATAAAGAGCAAGAGGAACTCGGAGGGAATATTGTTCAAGTGAAGAAAGAAGGGCACTGCATCAAACAACACCCAAGTTCTCCGGCAGGCGCTCATGGCTACATGGTTTCAGCCTGATCTCGACTGCTCCCACTTGTGGCAGCTGTGGAGTAGCTACAATGCATGCTCAGCAGCAAAAGGGCAGGGTTGGGCTGAGGAAAACTGGCACTCTGCCACAGTTGTTGCTGGATGGATACAGGACCTGGAAAAAGTACACAGATCTAGAGCTGGTAAAGGAGGGCATGTTGTTTGTGGACTGTGAGATGCTGCTGTGATAGTAACGCAGAAGGACAGATGTGCTGAGGATCAAACTGAGTGAGGAAATGAGTTGTTAAGAGAGCTGATAAGGAGTCTGCAATCTGAGCTATACTTCAAGCAGATACTGGGGCCCAGATGTTGGCCCTTCAGGAAGATGTGGCTGTCATTGTCCGGATATGTTCTTACCAAAAGGAAATCTGGGTGATGGAGTGTTCTGTATCTCCTGAGTGGAGCTCACTGCAACAGCACAATGTTGGCTGTCGGGAGTCCTGGGAGTGACAGAGCTCACAATGATCCTGGGCCCTCTGCCCACTGACATCCCCAGATCAGATTTGTTACAAGGCCGTTCTTGGACCCACCCTGGGAGGAAGGAATGGGAATTTGCATCCCTCCCTACAGCACTGCGGCTGTTCCACCCAGCCCCAGAATTACTCCCTCATACACTGTAAGCAGAAACCTTACCCCTGACCTTGGAGAGCAAAGAAGGGCATCTCGACAGGCATGGCTGAACGTAAGGAAGAGGGAATTACAGTCCCCACTCACTCACACTGATGTGTGATGCGTTCCAAAACCACACAGCAAATGGAGGCTGACAGCCAATTACCAACAATTAAACACAGGCACGGGTCCTTGGGCTGCAGCTGGACCAAAC
>NW_018364789.1:10536-13199 GCF_002078875.1 Numida meleagris | reverse complement strand
ACGTGACTGTGTCCCATCACTGTCCCATCCATGAACACAGATCACATGTTCCCCCCACCTGAAATTTCCTTGAGCCCTGGGCGACAAGTGCGGACAGGGACCAACATCACCATCCGCTGCTGGAACAAGGATTTTGGGGCCACTTTCCTCCTGCACAAGGATGGCTGCTCAGCCCCTATCCAGGGCCAGAACCCTGATGGTGGGGGCACGGCCACTTTCACCCTCTTTCAAGTGACTCCATCAGACGCCGGCACCTATAGGTGCTCCTACCACATCAAGGGCTACTTTCCCTTAATGTCCTCTCTCCTTGGGAACAGTGTGAGTCTTGAGGTGACATCCACACCGGCACACCCAGGTAAGTCTGTGTCCCCCATTTGCATGTCCTCAGTGTCACCCGTTGGCGGCAGTGTCACTGCATCCCATCCCCATGGGGGTGATGTCTGGGGATGGGGACACCCACACACCCGGACCCCACAGGTGCTGAGGTGGAGTCCCATGGGAACCTGGTGGTGGCAGTGGTAGGGGGTTGTGCTGTCGCCCTCATGTTCATCCTCGTCCTCATCATCTTCGTCCTCCTCGCTGCCCGCAGACGCCGGATAAGGAGAGGTGAGAGCCATGGTGGGGAAGGGGTTAAATGGCTTCCAACAACTATAGATCCCCCAGGTGTCCTATGGGTCCCTCCTAACACCCCCATCCTTCTCTTCCCTCCTTTTTGATGGAGGTGCACCTCCCAGAAGGCCCGAGGCCGTGCAGCTCCAGGTCAGTGTCTGTGTCAGCCAACCCCAAATCCCAATCTGCCCCTTGGGCCTCCAAGCCCAACTCAGGAACCCCAATCCCTGCCCACGGGGAGCCCACAAGACCTCCAGCCCCAAGTGGCTTACCACAACTTCATGTACACCCCCAAATCCAGCCCATGGGAAACACACAATCTGCACCATGGGGGCTGTTTGGGGCCCACATTTAAGTCCCTAAATACCCTGGTGCCTATCAAGCTCTAAACACCCCGCAGACCCCATGGCCATCCTCACATCAAGTAACAGGACCCCAACACTGCCCATGGTTTCCGGTGTCTGACCCCTAGGGACCCCAAATCTCAGCCCCAAACCCACCCTCTTGGACACTCCCCCTGCAGACTTACACCATGGCTATTCCCCACCAAGCACACTGGGAATTTTCATGGTGGTACTCCACTGTCCCCCTTTGTCCCCAGGTGCCGTGCAGTGACAGTGAGAGTCTGACCTATGTCGAGCTGCAAACTGAGCCCCCCAGCACTCGGCCCCCTGCTCCCCCTGCTTCCTCTCAGCCCCATGTTATCTACGCTGATGTGCGCACTGGGAGACCCCGCTGATGTCCCCCATATTTGCAGACAAACACAAGGATGCTGTGTGCCATGTGCACTTCATCTGCACAGAATGCTGGTGTCTTGGGTGTGCTCACAATCGTGTGTACACTGCATGCATGTGCCAGTGCATGTGTTCATGTGTATTACATGTGTGTACACCATCACGTGTCCTCAATTCATTTACAAACGTGTGCTTCGTGCTCCATGCCTCCATGTGTGTATGTGTGACATCATACATGTACACTGATCCATGTACACAACAATGCACATGTGTGTCCTTATTGTGTGCCCTGTGTCTGCCCCACATCTGCCCCCATAGCAAACACCAAGGACACACGTGTGCTCCCCATGGCACATCTGCATCGCTCCAACCCAAACCAGCACCCATCCCACAATGCTTTTGGGACAGGATTCCCATTTCTGGAGAGTTTTCCTCCCACACGTCTGGAATAGAATTCCCTTTCTGAAGGGTTTGCCCTTCAGAAGGCTTTGCCCTTCCTGTACTCCTGGAGAGTTTTAGTCCATCTTCTGGGGACAATTCCCAATTCTGGAGGCTGTATTTATTAAAACTTTTTGTAAAAGTTCTCATTTCTGGAAGTTTTTATCTTACTTATGATGGAAGATTCCTGCTTCTGGATGGTTTTATCCTGTTCTTATGGTGGGAGACTCTCCTTCTGTTATATTTGATCCTGCCTTTTGGGTCAAGATCCCCATTTCTGCCAAGGTCTGTTCTGCTTTTCTGGGAAGATTCCTGCTTCTGGAAGTTTTTATCCTGGATTTGGAGTGACCAATTCCCATTCTAGAATGCTTTCACCTGCCTTTTGCAAAGGGATTCCCATTTCAAGGGCATTTTGCCCTGGTTGTTGGGGCAAAGATTCCCATTTCTGGAAGGTTTTACCTTTCCTTTTTCTCACACCAACAGAACCAGCCCTTGGGCACAGGGTTTTGCTGACAGTGACATTGCAAATCCTTTCCTCATTTCACAGCCCCCAGCACTGAAATCAGGGTGAAGGACAGGGACACAGCAGTGAGGTCATCATAAACGTGTTTGCTGTTATTTTTAATTACCACCAAGTTTAATTATCTGTCAGGACACAGCTTGCCTGGTGCTTTTATTTTTGGTGATGGGGAAAATGCATTTTTGTGGCTGTTTGGAATGGGGCAGAGGGGCAGTGGGGTTTTGCAAGAAAATGGGGAAGAAGAGGAAGTTTGTGGGTGGGAGGGAGGGCTGTGTGTGGGAGCAGCAGTAAGGGGAAGGGCAGGAGACCTGACTTCCCCCTTTTTGCAATGCAAGGGGAAATACTGGAGAGTTTGTGAGCTC
>NW_018364789.1:6549-9165 GCF_002078875.1 Numida meleagris | reverse complement strand
TTTTGGGAGCTCTCTAGAAGAGAGGTAGATTGGGACAGATCAGGGGATCACAGAGAAATGGTGGCGGTGATTTGGAGTGGACTGGAGAGGATTTGGAGGTCTCAAGGGGTGTTAAGATATTTGAGGGGCTAAAGAAGGATTTTGGGGTAAGAGATGGGCATTTAGGGATTTGGTATGACTGGGAAGCATTTGGGGTTTATCAGTGAGAATTTGGGATTGTTAGATTTGGGGAAATTAGCTGGTCTGGGGTTAGAACAGGACATCGGGGAGTCCCAAGCAGGGAATTCAGGGTCTTTCCCCTTCATGGCACCCCATAAATGAGGCACCTGGGGGGTTTCATCAGCACGGTAACCCAGTGCTCACTTTGGTGTAGATAATGGGGGACTGAGGGGCAGTGGGAGAAGTGGAGGGCTGGGAGCACAGGATGGCAGCTTGCATCTCGGCGTAGGTCAGATCCACACTGTCACTGGGGTAACCTGGAGAGACAGGAGGAGAAGGGGGTTCCATCATGAGGGTCCCCAAGATGCTTGGGCTAGGGTGGGGCCTCTGGTGTAGGTATCTAGGGAGGTGTTTCCATTAGGGGGAGTCTGAACTTCTGCAGGGACTTAGATTTTGGTTCTGCGTGCAACATGTTTCTGGGTCCATCTATGGTTTTGGGGTCCCCATGGGTCATTGGGCATCCTTGTGGCTGCTTTTAGAGTCCCTCTACCTGTGGGTTGTGGGTGCCCATGGGGTTGTGGGGTTGTTTAGGGCTTGTAGGGCTTCCATGGGTCTGGGTATTTAGAATTGTGGGGTGGGGGATTTCCCACAGTGCAGATATGGGATTCCCATGGTCTGGATACAGGTGGTGCACATAAATGTCAGGGGAAGCCATATGGGGCTGGGGGGTCATTTGAGGTCCCCATGGTGAAAATTTGGGTTTCCATGGTGATGTCCAGTGCGGACTCCAAGGGGAAGGTAGGGATTTGAGATCCACTACCACAGGCACTTACCTGGATCTGCAAGTCCTCAGTCATTGCTGGGGGGACACCTGCATCAAAAAGGAGAGGAGGAAGAGTGGGGGTTCTGTGGGGAAAACTAGTGACAGTTGGGGGATGCATAGGTGACCTACAGGGGATCAAAGGACAGGTAGGTGATGCTTGGTGAGATCTATAGGGGAAGCAAGAGGATACTTGTGGAATTCAATGAGGGATAGAAAGAGGAGTCAGGGGACACTTGAGAGGATCTATAGGGGATGGAAACCATTGAACTCCTTCCTCACCAGGGCTCTCATCTCTCTGTGTCCAGAGGCTGCGGGCATCAAGCACGAAGTAGAGGCCCAGGCAGAAGACAAAGACAGCAGCACAGCCCCTCACCACCACCACCAACAGGTTCCCACGGGATGGCCCCTTGGCACCTGTGGGGTCAGTGTGTTTGGGTGTCCTCATCACTGAGCTGGGATGCAGTGACAGTGCCACCCACAGGTGACACTGGGGGTAGACAAATTGGGGTCTCAGACCTAACATGGGTTGCAGGTGTGGGTGTCACCTGCAGCATCACGTTATCTACAAGGATTGAGAACACAAATGTGAGGTCGATGAGATTCTAGGAGTACGTATTGGGGTGCCAACATAGGCCAGGGTCCCAGCAAAGTGGCTGAAGGTGGCTGTGCCCCACCAGTGGGATCGTGGTGCTGCATAAGGGCCAAGCATTCACCTCAGTGCAGGAGGAATGTGACACCACCACAGTCATTCCAGTACTGGGTGGTGATATCAGTCACCACTGCCACATGTTCCCTGGGAAACGCTGAGTCGGGGGAATCTGTGGTTGGTGTGCAGAGAGAAGAGATGGAACTTGGCTCCATGGAAAAAGTTCAGATCCACCCACTGTGCCCAGTGCCCTCACCTGTCACCACCAGATCCACGGGGTCACTCATATTCGATGTCCACAGTGGCTCTGACACCTGGTACTGACACTGATATGTCCCCGCATCTTCGAGGTTTGTGACAACCAAGAAGAACTCAACTGTATCCTGCTCCTCATCTTTTTCCTTGTCAGATCTCAAAGTTCCATTAAACCAGAGCTGGACCCAGGCAGCTGTGTGGGGCAGGTGGCAGCGCAGGGTGACAGTGTCCCCCATGGACACCCTCTGGCTGGGGTGCAGCCACAGGGAGGGTCGGGGCACTAGGACAGGGGACACCAATCAGCCTTGAACCAGAATTCCCTCCTGGACCCCTCTGATGGCTTCCTCCCCACCCTTCCCTCCCTCTGTCCCCATTCTCCCCCTGTCCTTATACTCACGGTGCTGTGCTCTGATCGCTGCCATCAGCCACCAACCTGCAAGGGACATGGTCCTGGCCTCACACAGGGCCACCAACCCCCGTGGCACCATGTCCCCATTGTCACTCACCCAGGATTAGGGCCAGCGCCATTGGTGCCATGAGGCAGGAGCAGCTTGGGGACAGTGAGACTGCAGTGAGGACAGGGAGAGGCCAGAGAGCTGCTTTCAGTTTCCCTTTGGGGACAGGATCCTGTGGTCCTGTGATGTCAGCACCTCATGTGTCCCCCAAGGGGTGGGAAGGGTGCAATGGGTTCCCCTGTTTGGTGCCACACATCGATCTGTGCACACAGCCTCTG
>NW_018364789.1:4580-5933 GCF_002078875.1 Numida meleagris | reverse complement strand
AATGTCCACTCTGTTACCAAAACCCATAGTCTTTAGGGCAGAGATCCCTTGGCTTTGGTGAGAAGTTGGAGGAGAACACCCAGCCTACCCTCAGGACAACCATTATCCCATCTCCTCACCCCTAGACTTCAAAGAAGATAACAAAATTGCAGTCCAGGAACCCGAAGATTAACAAATAATCAGTGGCTTTTCCCATACCACTTTGCCAAGTCCTCAGCACTGTCAGACACGGCCAAGGAAACCCCAGGCGCAGAGCAGCTGGTCTGGCTGGATGTCCGTTTGTGTTCATCCAAAAATGAATAGCATTTTCCTCTGTACCCCATCCACTCAAATGGACACTGAGCACAGGGCAGGGGATGGGGCTGGAACACCTGCACTGTCATTGGTGGAGCAAAGGGGACAAGAACCATGGGAGATGTACCTTAAAAAAAAACAAAGTTGCAGGCTTTCCAATCAGTGCTATCCCTAAATGTGTCCTAAAGTGTTAAATTCATCATGAATGGGAGAGAAGAGTCCTCCTGGCCCTACAGATCTCTTGGCTTGGTGGGATTCATGCCAACATCTCTTCCTGCTTGCACAACCAGCAGAGACATGGCCCATTCTTCTTAAAATAATCCAGTTTGGGCTGAGGCCAGGTGCCCGGATGCCGTAGAGGAGGTGGGGTTGGTCTTCTGGAGAAGGGTTTTCTTCCCACTCAGATGTCCTCCACTTGGAAAGGACAGCCCGTTGACCTTGGCTGTGTCTTCCTGGGGGCACAGATCCCATTTGGGGATACAAGCAATGACCCAAAGGGTTTTATCGGCGTGGTGGAAACCTCAACACTCACCTGCAGCAGTGGTGATGGACAGGACTATGAACACCTCTGCCATCGAGAGTCAGTGGGCAAGACAAGTCCCATGCTTCATCTCAAGGCTGGCACCAAGCGGAGAAGAGACGTCCAGCCCCCACCCGGGGCAACAACATGCTGCATGTTCCAGGAGCTGACCCAAAGGATGGGGCTTTCCTCCTTTGGAATATGGAAGATACGACTTGCTCCTGTCATATCTACTGCTCCGCTCAGCTCGGTGTCATCGGCAAAGTGCTGAGGGTGCATGTGATCCCATCTCCTCTGTCACTGATAGAGATGCAGAAGAGCCCAGCTCCAGGAGGGACCTCTGGGGGACACCGCTCATCACCGTCTCCACCTGCACATGGAGCTGCTGGCCCCAGCCCTTGGGCTGCAACTTCTAAGCCAATTCCTTATCTCCAGAAGAGCCCAGCCCTCACCTCCATACCTCCCCAGTTGAGGGATAGGGATGTGGTGTGGGGCCATGTCACAGACGTTGTACAAGTCCAGGTAGGTGACAGCAGTTG
>NW_018364789.1:0-1590 GCF_002078875.1 Numida meleagris | reverse complement strand
CCATGGGGAAGTGCAAATCTGCATTGTGGAGACCTCCCAGGCCCCAAATTGAAGTCCTTGGAGCCCCTGGGGATCTCCCAGCCTTAAACACCCCTCTGACAGTGTGGGCAATCCTAAACCATGTCGTGGGACCTCCAAAAGCCACACATAGGGACTCCCAATATTGGACCAGTGGGACCCCAAATCAAAGCCCCCCCAGATCCCCAAACACACCATCAATGACCACCCCCGCACACTTACAGCAGAGGTGTCCCTCCTCCCAGTCACACTGAGGAAACCCACTCTTGTTCTCCACTGTTTCCAGGTGCCCCTGGTGACAGCGAGGGACCAACCTGTGCTGACAAGGAGCTCCCACCCCATGTGGGCACCTGCCATGCCCCAGCTCCCATTTATCTGTGCTAATGTGGGTGCTGGGGGACCCTACTAATGCCTCCGCCCAGGGTGACACACTTCTGGGGTGCACTGTGCAGAAACCCAAATTCCCTGTTTTGAGCTCCCTGATGCTCTCTTCTCCCGTCAATGAGTCCCAGATCTCCTCAGATCTAACACTAATTCCTCACCAGTGCCCCCCACGTGCTTTCCAATCACACCAAATTCCTAAATGCTCATCCCTAACCACAGCATCCTTCCTTTGGCACCTCAAATCCCTCAGCACTCTTTGACAAACCCAAATCCTTCCCAATCCACCCGACCTCCAGCATCAGTGCTGTGGAATCCCCAGGTCGGTCTCAATCCACCCCAGCCCTACAGATCACATCCAGGGACGATGACTCCCATTCCATCCAATATAATTTCCCCATAGATCCCCTATGGATCATCTCATCATTTCACCCTTCCACTTCTGTCTTATTAAACAAGTTTTATCTCAACCTCTGAGTTCCACACTTTTTCTCTCTGATTCTCTCCCCTATCCCACTGGGAGAAATCACTGAGAATCCAAGCTGTGTGCTGCTGAGCTGCTGCCAGTTGCCAGTACTACAGTCCTTGTGGTGGGGGCCCAATGTGGGGCACAAAGGGTGGAGATCCCGACAGATGTGAGCAGAGCGTGTTCCAACACAACTGCTCTCAGCGGGACAGCAGCCTCAGAGCTGCTGCTCACAGCGCTCAGCTCTTCCTTCACTCGCTGCCATCCCTTGCTCTCAGGGCTGCTTCCTTCCCTGCGCTGGTGCTGGTTCTGTTCTCTAAGCGCTGCCCTGGGCTTCTGGATGCTTCTGCCCATTTCTCTGCAGTTTGAGCCCCTCCTCATTTCAAGGATGGGACATGACACTCACGTGGCGGTGTTGGCAGGATCCCCTTCATGCGGGAAGGTGTGGAGGTGACTTCTGAGCTCTAGCCCAGGAAGGCTCTATGGCGGGAGAGGGGTGAGCAGGGTCAAGTCATGGCTGCTTGGGAAATGCCGGTGCTGGGCTGCTCCCCTGTTCCTGAGCAGCTGCAAAGGTGCAGGCTGTGCCCTTCCCCACTGCAAATGGCTTGGGCTCACAACCATGGGCACCATCCCTGTGCTGGACGGGAAGGAATTCCAGCCCCTGGCAAAGAACAGAACTTGTGGCCACAGCAAGGAAAAGCCACCGAGTGCGCTGTGCTGGGAGC
>NW_018364788.1:26889-28078 GCF_002078875.1 Numida meleagris | reverse complement strand
CGCCGCTGCCAGCAGCTCCGCCCCGGGGCTGCGCCCTTCGCCGGTGTCACTCGCGGGTTGGCCCGGGCTGCGAGTGCTGGGTGCTTGTGCACGGGTAGCGGGACTGGAGCTGCTGCGATCTGGGCTTTTCGGGTCGTGCGGTGCAGCCTGCCGCACGGCCGCGTGCGCGAGGGTCTTGGAACGGTTGCGAGTGCTTCTCCGGTACAAGAGAAAGCAGCTGCCCCCCTGCAGTTCCCCAGCGAGAGGAGCAGGCGGGAGGGCAGCGTGTCGGGACGTGGAGCGCTGTGCGGCCGAGCCGTTTCCCCGGCCAGAATCCCGGCAGCGGGAACGGGTGGCGTGCTGCTGCCCGGGGACACGGCAATACGAGGGCTCCCCGAAGCCAGGGCCCGGCAGGCTTTCTTCTTTCACACAGCTTTCCTTGCTGAGCATGAGCTCAGGAGCCACGGAAAGTCTTTGGCTGGCTTTGGACAGCCAGTCTGACAGTGTCTCCTCCCAGCTTCTTGTGCACTCCTTGACTCCTCGCTGTCAGGGCGGCATAAGAAACAGAAAAGTCCTTCTGCTCTGTATAAGCACCGCAACAACTACAACCAGGATGAGGAGATAGGATAAGAAGTTGGAGCGCACGCACTGCAACCCCAAGAGATGCCAGGTTCATAGCGCAGGAGGGATTGAGTCAGAGAGAGATGTGCTACATTCTTCTAAGCAGCTGGATGTCTGAGGATAGTGAGAGGTGGAACAGCGCCTCTGGAAAGAGGCTCCAAGACCCAGATGGCAGCAGGGAAAATCTGTGTAGCTCCACCAGCTGACCCAGCTGTTTAAAGCCCATGTTCAGAGGCTTCCAAAGCACAGAGCAAAGGATCAGCCCCTGAACTTTTTCCTTCCCCTATACATCCCGTGTCCAGTGCAATTCCCAAATACATTTCCACAGCATCCCATAGAGAATCTGAAGTGTGATGGTTCTACTCCACCTCGGGGTTGAGGTAAGGGCAGCGCACATGTCAGAAAGAGAGATGGGACAGGGGGAAACAGAGGAAGGGAAAGAGAAGGAGGCACCTAGAGAACAGTATCTCCGAGAGGTACTGGAAGGTGGATGAGATGAACCATTCCTGCCTGGGTGGAATAAGAAAGCCATGGTCTGGATCCCACCTGGAGGTGGAATTCAGGTCTGTCCTCACGCTGGGATGGACCC
>NW_018364788.1:20150-21356 GCF_002078875.1 Numida meleagris | reverse complement strand
ATCCCAGCTGTCCTGAAAACCGAATGCCAGGACTTTCTGAAGGTGTTGCAGAGAGGCACTTCAAAGCCTGTACTCACCATGGGATTTCTCCCCAAAGGTTTGACTCAAGGCACTTGGTTTTCTCTGGGACAGACAGCTTTCAGCACCTTGAGGAACCTACAACCAGGAGCTGGTTCAGCAGAGGCCACTGTAAGGTGTGGTGGCTGTGAGGGCTATGGGCTCCTGAGGGCTGTAGATCAAGTCCTTTTGCAGTTCAAAGGGAATTACAAGTGCAAGGGAAAGTGATAAAGAACACAATGGCACAAATCCTTAAGCAAAAATGGAGACAAGGAGGAGGACCAGAACTCTCCAGCTCCTAACTGATGGGCCATCAGGGAACTACAGGTGTAGCTTCCAAGTGGGTGAGCCTGAGCTTTGTGGGTGACAAGTGACAAGATGTAAATGAAGATTAGGAATGTCTGAGAGGGTCCTGCGGGATTGGGCAGAACTTTTAAGGAATGCTTAGGGGAAGGATCAAAGGTGTGGGAAATGGGGGAGTGGGGAGGAGCAAGGGGACGCAGTGCAGAGGAGGAAGGACAAAAAGGGCCAGCTGCACATATGCACGTGCCAGTCAGTACGCCTGCTGGGATGAACCCTGTGCTCTAGAGAACCCAGGCTCCACACAAGGATATTGGAAGTGCTGAGGGCCCACGCTAACATTGATGGGATGCGTGAATGGGGGAGTGCTTGCGAATCTAGTGGGTGAAGGTGTGTGCTTCTGCTAGGGAGCTGTTATCCTGATTAGCCAGAGAGGAGGAACAGGGCTTGGCTCTGTGCTGAAGTCTTATAAGAGAAATGGTGGTGTTACCTGTGGGTGTTGCTAATGGCAGTGAGTGCCCTGCCTGAGGCAGTCTGTGTGGGCAGCTGTGGGAGAGGGGGTGTGTGCGTCCATGTGTGTGTAAGGGAGGACTTTGTGAGGAGATTTCAGAAGCTGCCCCAAGTGAGAAAGAGAGAATGAACAAAATCTTGGCTGGGATGTCCCACCGATATAAATTTAGGGTGAGAATGATGTTGATAACAGACCGATGTTTCAGTTGATGCTGAGCAGTGCTTACACCAAGCCAAGGACTTTTCTGCTCTCAGACCGCCCCGCCAGCAGAGTCATTTCCGGCAGCTCTGTCATCTTGGGGCTGGCAGGTGGTTTTCTGACTCCTTCTCACTCAGCAA
>NW_018364788.1:8184-17885 GCF_002078875.1 Numida meleagris | reverse complement strand
CGCGGTGCTCCTGGGTGAGAGGGGCTGCTGCCGGTGGGGCCGGAATGGGAGCTGCCCGGGGCCGGGGCCGCGCTCATCTCTGGTCCTTCGGCTTCTTTCCGACCACGTGCCTCTCTCTTCTCCTTTCTGTTGGAGTAAGGGGATTTTCTGATTTTGCTTCTTGTTTTCTTCTCGGCAGTGGCTGTGAGCAGAGCCCAGGTGCAGCAGGAGCCGTCGGCAGAGGCCAGCGAGGGAACGGCAATCAACATCACCTGCTCACACCCCAACATACAGTCTTATGCTTACATCCACTGGTACCGTCAGTTCCCGGGCCGGGGCCTTGCGTTACTCGTGAGCGCCTTTTACGGCTCCAAAGAGGTGCTGGACCCGGCGGGTCGGCTGTGGGTGTCGGCAGACCGCCGCTCCAGCGCCCTGTGGTTCACCCGGCCCCAGTTCAGGGACGCGGCGGTGTATTACTGCGCCGTAGACTCAAGGGGAGAGGAGCCGGGGCTGCGGCCGGGCACGAACCGCGGCGGGCGACACATTCGGGTCCGCAGAGGGCGCTGCCGGGGCTGGAAGACTTCTACCAGACCAAGTGTTTAATGATATGCCCCTGTGGGGATCACTTTCACTTTCCTGGGTTTTCCTTAGCGATTGTTTCCAGGAGTATGAGTTTTTCTAACAGGGTTTCGTCTTGCTCCAAACACAGCACCTTTGGCATAGAGATGATTTCCTGGCAGTGCTGTAAGTATTTGCACTTGTCACTCATTCTGACGACCCCTTTGGAAACTCATTTCTTGCCACAGTGGTGATTTATCCTCACAGGATCCTCACAGAGAAGAGCTGGTTGGCACTTGTTCTCACTGGGTTTGAGAAGGCATTAAAAATGTTCAGTTTTAGTGCTTAGCTGGGCCAGGGGCTTTCTGCTGCCCATGTTGAATCAGAACGCTATGTGTGCATATACCTGACAGCTAAGCAAGAGGGTGATGGTGAGATGTGCTTCCCTGCTTGAGCTGGAGAGTGTGTCTCTCTCTGGGGGGGGCTTTCTGCAGTAGGAGCAGTGCATGGAGATATTTCCCTTATAGAACTTGGTCCATGCCCTGGGAGCAGGGGAAAGTTGGAGAAAAAGTTGGCACCTGGGTCTAGGTTCCTTTGTGTGTGACTGGACCTACCTCCATCCAGACAGTCCCCAGGGGAACAGAGAGGGGCAGCATAAGTGATACCTTCTCCATTGGCAGCAGAGGTAGGTGCAGACATCTGAGTCTGGCTGAGTTCTGGATGGCAGGGGTAGACCACTGGGTACAGTTGCTCTTTGCTGGGACTGGCTGTGACCAACAGGAAGGGCAAAGTGAGGGAAGTACGTAGTGGTCACATTTGGGACCTTTTACCTTATCACTGACTGAGTGACCTTCAGAACCAGCAAATTCAGCTGTGACCTGACCGCACAAGGCAGTTGTACTTGAAGATCTCTGTAGGTCCCTTGCAACCATTCCATTCCATGTAAGAAGCTCCCAGTGCTTTTGTCTGTGCCTGACCATAGGTAACCCTCATGACAGGACAAATTGATTTGATTCCTTTCTTGAGAGGTTTAACCACAAGTCCCTCTCCTCTCTTGAGATCCTTGCTGTGGGAGAAGTGTGCCCCTAGGAGCAGCAGAGAGAGATTTGCTCCACCCCCCATTGATGAGGTTTAGAGGCTGCTTATAGCTAGCAGGGGGAGAAGTTGAGAACTTGCCAGCTTCAGCTCTCTCATACCAAGCACGACGTCGTACCCAGTGAAGGCAAGAGTGTGACATGGTCCTGCTTTTTCTGACAGCCTTGATAGGACTGGCAGACTTTGGTGAGATATGATCTTCCGAAGGGGAAGACTGGGGCAAGATGGCATCTCGTCATTTCTGGAGGGGGGAAGATACGAGTGCCATCTCCCTGGTAGAATTGGAAATGTTTTCTGTAGGGAGAGCAGGGCCTGCAGGATGAGTACAGCGAATAATCTGGCAGATGTCAGGAGCAATGACAGTACAGAGATAAATAAGTTTCTGGCCTTTTCTTCTGCAGATACCTAGCATATTATGTGCACTGTTCATAGGTATGTATGGTGAAATAAGGATTGCTGCTTGGGAACAAATCAGAACAGTAGATAGGAGCTTGTACCCTCCTGGATATACTGGAGAAAATGCTGTTAGTCTGTGTGGAGATGAGTATAATCCTTGATAAAGCAGGAAAGAAGGCTAAGAAGGCTTCTATGCAAGAACTTAGATGCAGTGTAAGGACAGAATATGTAGGATGAAGTATGGAGTAAATTTCACAGTAAGAAATCGCGAAGTGAGGCGAAATGAAGGGTTAATAGAGCTCAGGGATGGACAGAACAGATAGACTCGGAGCCTAGTGAGATAAAGCAGGTAAGCTGACAGCCTTGGGTATGAGTAGTGAAAGAAAAGTGCATGTGTACTTAGCTCAGGATTTTACAGCCTGTGAAAAGTGAAATGGAGATTGGAGATGGGAGCAGGATGGTACAATGATAGATGCATGAGAGTGAGAGAATGGATATATAGTCAAGCTGTGCTGAAATGTCTTTCTGGCTTTGCAGGTCGTGCACAGAAGGACTCTGTGCTGCAGTATCCACAAGAAACAGCCATCCAGGCAGGACACAACACAAGTCTGCACTGCAATTTCTCCACCAGCAGCTCAGTTTTCTACATCTACTGGTACCAGCAGCACCTGACCCAGTCCCCTCAGCTATTGCTGTGGGTGAATAGATTCAGGCCTCGTATGAGTTCTGGGAGGTTCTCCTCTGTGCTTTCTATGGAAAATTCCCATGTGCTTCTCCGTGTGCAGGATGTCAAGTTTCAGCACAGAGCTGTCTACTTCTGTGCACTGAGCGCACACTGGTGCCTGCAGCATGCAGCTGCGTACAAGAAGGTGTGGGTGCTCTGAGAAGCAGTTACCTCTCACCACCATTCACATGGAGCTCTGAGCCCAGCCTGCCCAGCAAGGACACCTGGGGGTTGTGGTGAGGCTGAGTCACTGCCTACCCAGGCTGTGCCAGCAGGGACAAGTGTCATTATTAACATACTGTTTTGTTTTTTACAGATGTGTCCGAGCTCACAGTAAATGAGTAAAGAAGTCCAGAAAAGATCCCCTGGGTTTAAGGAGAGAGACTAACCACCAAAATGCTACTGAGGGTTGCTACATGAGGTGGAGCTACTTGGGGCATGGCAGTATTGTCCTTCTCTTGTGCTTTGCACTGTCTCCGCTAACTACTCCTGTTGGGGAAGGGAACTCTTTCTGGGAGACATGTCTACTCTTCACACAATCACAGAACATCCTGAGTTGGAAGGAAACTACAACGATTATCAAGTCCAACCCTTGGCTGCACACAGGACCCCCCAAAATTCAAACCATATCTCTGAGAGCATTGTTCAAATTGTCCAAAGCTTGGGGCCATGGCTTGAAAAACTAGGGACTTTTACTCTTGTGGCTTTAACAGCTAGGCAAAACACCACAAGGAGGAAAACTTTCTTTTCAGCCCAACAGCTTTTAGCTAAGCCCTTAGCATGTGAGAAAGCTCCATCGGCCTGAGACTGGGGAAGATTTTCTGTTCACTGCAGAGAGGTGTTCATACTTGTACCTCTGCTCTGGAGAATCACCAGTGCATGGCTAGGGGTGTTCCTGTGCCCCTGAATCTGTGTTGGTTTCTCTGCCCAGCAGAAAACTCACAGTCATCCCAAATCTGAGGACTTTTCTGTCTGCACACAGTACTCTTTTAATGCTGTCTGTTTGGTGACACAATTAACCATCCTTGAACAGTAGCTCTAGTGGAAGAAAACAGTACCAGTCATGGTGGCTTAAACATGAACTTAGTTGGGTTTTGCTCCCAACAGGAGGAAATGTGCCAGTGTTTGAGCTGAGGCCTTCCAAGGTTGAACAGAGCATCCACCTGGAGGAAGGATGAGTCACAAGGAGGGCAGGATGGGCTGAATAGGAGGGATGAAGGAAGGAGCCACTTGAAACGGCGATAGTCCATGCCAGTAGTAGTGGAGAAGTACATGGCTAGACCCAGTCCCACTGCTGGAAGGATCAAGGAAGTTGTGGTTTGGGTGTTAGCAGGACAGTTTTGATTCTTCCTCATGTTTGAGAATTAGCCAAGTGTGTGAGGGAGAGTTTAAGGTTTTGTAAGAAAAGGAGAACAACTGGAAGATCATATTTGAGGTAAATGTGATAGAAGATAGAGGACACCACTAACTCATTCCAAATCACATTTTAAACGTTTTTTTCTCCCCACCTTGCAGCTGATACTGATTGCTCATTAGATTAATCTTTATCCTTTCCTTCGCAGTGGTATCTCCTCATAAATGCTGAAAGGCAGTGTCAGGCCTTAGCATTGCTGAAGGTGTTGTAGGGCACACTATGTAGTTTGAACAGTCATTGAAAAATGCAGACAGAGATCCTGAGTTACCCTGCCTAGTTAACATGCACACACCTTCTATTCTTCCTTGACTCTATTTGGATTGGAGAGGTGGAAACACATAATGGCTGCGGAGATCTTCAGGGAAGATTCTTCCCAATGGCCTTCTGCACTATATCTGACACTGCGTCCTGCTGTGAATGGCTCATTTTGCCTAAAGTCTGACCACAGAACAGAAGAGAAAACTACTGGTCAGCTATTTCCTCTATCAATTGTCAGACAGGAAAGAGTAGTCTACCCACCACAGGTGTTCCTCAGAAAGCCTTGACTCAAGAATAGAGTTCCTCTGGGGAGAGGCAATCTGCAATTTCCTGAGGCACAGATACAAAGGGATGAGATGTATGTAAGGGATTCATATTGTCATGGTGCTGGAGAACATGACATGAGGAAGAAAAGAGAACTAGGAACTACACTGCAAGAAGTACCAGATGAACTGGATCCTTGCTGGGAATGCCTGGCAGCCTCCAGACTCCATGCCATGAATTATCCATGAAGAGAGAGACTTTGCCCTAAATTAGTCCTACTACCGGGACCCATTTGGTGAGTACTGTATTGATAACACTCCAAAGTATATATTATAGCCATGCATGTTAGTAAGTAATCATAAGTATACATAAGTATATACTTTACTAGTGAGAATTTGTGGTTACTTGCAACTAATCAAAGATCTCTATGACTTTGTCATTCTGGGCAAAGACCAGCATGGACATATTACCTTGCTCATCAACTACATTGGGTCACACCCCAACATACAATCAAACAAGTACATCTACTGCTACCATCTACTCCCAAGCCAAGGGCGCAAATTCACTGTGAGCAATTTTTGAGAGTCCCAAGAGGTGCTGGACCTGTCAGGGCAGCTGTTGGTGGCAGAAAGCCAGTGGTCCAGTGCCCTCTGTCTCATCTGGCTGTGGCATAGGGATGTGGTGGAGTACTACTACATCCTGGGAGTCCAAAGGACCAGGCCAGGGTTGTTTCCAGTCCAGAAGAGCATTCTGACCCAGGTGGTGAGGGATACCACTGTTTGTCCCATCTGCTTTGCAGAACCCCTGGTTCCCAACGCATGTCTCTCTGCACATTGTCTCACACCAGCATCACTCACTCACTACCGCGTCATCTTTCCTTTACACTGCAGTCCCTAGTCAGCCTTGTCACTTTGTAGTATGAAAAACAGGGTGAGAGAAATGGAGAAATTGGGAGAACAGTGAGCAGAGTATGGTGGGCAATCGTGTTGATATGGGCAGTTGTGGGATCCTTGTCAGCCATCTACAGGTGCTGCACCAAAACAAGTCCTTCCTATCACTGCTCTCCAGATTCTCACATCAGTCAGGCAGTCTGTCACAAAATCCTTGAACCAAAATCCCTTCTTCTTCTGGCAGGGTATTACCAGGTCTGCAGAGAGCAACAGTTGCTTTGTCCACAGGATATTCACCACCTGGATGGATTTTGACTGAGAGTCTGTTCTTTACAGGGCAGACCTCACCTTGCATGAGAAGCATATTGCCTTGGCTGACAGAATATATTACTGCAGAATTAGATGTGCAGTGAAGAATGGGCCTCTTTAATTCAGATAGAAATTACCCAACAAAATGAGAAACAGAGCAAAGGCTGTGGATCTGCCAGGAGGCTAGCATGAAACTCACTGCCCTGGAGATCTAGTTTTCAATGTTGGGGTTGCTCCTCAACACCTCTCCACCTGTAGGCTCCGAACTTGAGGATTTTGTCTCCCACTTCTTTTCTAATCCTGATCCTGCTCCCTGTCCTTTGTGCCATGATAACAGCAGCTAGGGAGCAACAAGTTCTCCCCCTGTGTCCTGCACAGGTGCACTACAGTGCTGCAGATGGGGCTGCATGTACTCCTGCTCTGCAAACCTGTCAGCCTGCCCTGCTGCAGCCAGAGCTAAGCCCACTCACCAAAATCAGGACTCTATTCTCTTATTCCAGGAATTGATACATTCATCTATTAAAATACCTTTCTTTCTCCTTTATCACCTTCCTCCCTGTGCTACAAATCCTCATGTGCGGAGAAATACTAAACTGCTACTTCCAGAATTACAGAAGCTAAACTAAGAGAAAAACAAAATCTTTAGAAAAGAATGCTACACCTGTGTTTTTGAAGGCTTTGAACATTATGAAGAGCTTTTGTGTGTGGAATACAAGACAGACTATACAGAGCAGAAGCTGTGAAGCAATATAAATAGTATGAGAAGACAAGGCTGAGAACCAAAGACATCTCCAGAAAGAAGAGCAAAACAGTCAAGTAAGCTGCATGATGATGACCCTGACTGGAGGAAGTGTGCATGGCTAGGAATGACTCACGGCTCTGATTGGATAAGCACCTGCATGCACAGTTAAGGAGTGTTTGTGGAATGTTCTGTTGACATGTAAAGGTGGGTGGGAAAGATAAAAGAGAAAACTTGTGAATGTATATAAGGGATGTGAGAACCTGTAATAGACAATTTGGATCATTCACATCTGAGTCCATGCCTCAGACGCTGTAGTTGTGCTTTCAAAATCCCTCCCACCAACAAATAGCACACAAAAGAATATACACTCTACAGTGAGGGAGAGATGCTCCTTTGTAGAGTAAATCTTACAATTGGAGAGAGAAACCAGGAAAAACGTGCAGGAAGTCACTGAGACTCTATCCATCCTCTGCTGCCAAGACAAGCAAAGGCAAGATGTGAATGGACCTTAGTCTTGCTTTTCCCATCCTGGAGGTATGACCCTGCAATGCACACCCCAGCAGTCTGCAAGATGTGGCCATTTCACTGGGTTGCCAAGAGTACCTTGTTACACCATGTGATTAGAGTCTTTCTAAGGGCTGGGATTTTGGAGCTCAGAAGGATGATCTTCACCATGGCTGTGCCAGCATGTGTGCTACTAATCCACTCAAGTGTGTATATTCATGTGATTTCTATTGTCTCCCACGGTTTCTAACACGGTATGTGGAGGGCTGTGCTGACAAATTGATGAAATCAGGGAGAAATGCAGAGGGATGATGAAGGAACATATCTGGACTTTCCCTTTCTGTGAAAGACAGAAGGGTTTGAGGACACACGCAGTCATAAACATGTAGTAAATGAGAGAAGGAAGCAAGCTGCTTTGTGAACATATTTCTGCTTATGTTGCAGGTCTTACTGGAGGCAACCCCCAGAAGGAATTCTTCTCCAAGATGTCAGCCACAGTTGGGTAGCATGTGGTTCTGCTTCGCCAGTAGACCACTAAGGACAGTTACAGGACTTTGAATTTCTTTTGGTACCACCAGCTTCCAGGAAGTTCCTTCGAATATGTCCAGGAAGCATTTGGATCATTAGGGGATAATAAGTTTCGTGATCACCAATATTCTGTGATGGTCTATTGTGGCAACTAGGCATGGACTCAGATGTGAATGATCCAAATTGTCTATTACAGGTTCTCACATCCCTTATATATATTCACAAGTTTCCTCTTTTATCTTTCCCATGTTGACAAAGCATTCCTCGAACACTCCTTAACCGTACATGCAGGCACTTATCCAGTCAGAGCCATGAGATGTTCCTTTTGCTTTTCTCTTCTTCTGGAGGTGTGCTTGGTTCTCAGCATGCCTTTCTCATGCCGTTTATCTTTCTCTGCAGCTTCTGCTCTGAATAGTCTTTCTTTTATCCCCGCAGTCTATGAAAATAAAACAACCCCCTTAGTGATAGCAACTGTTTCTTTCCAGGACACTGCAGTTTATTATTGTGGTGTGAAACACCATGGTGAGCTAAGCCCTGTTTCTGCCCATGCAAAATCTGCATCACCAAAAGCAGCACTGGAGGACAGGCTCTGCAAAGCCTACACTGGCAGTGCTTTTATCCCTGAAATGATTCTCTTCTTGTCATATGAACCATTCCAACAACTTCTTCCATCCCAACACCTCTCTACATTTCTTGAAGACCCCATCTGTGCAGAGATGTTCAGACTAGAGACTACAGGACTGTTTGCAGATAAGCCAACAACACTCATAGCTTCCCCCATGTCCCACTTCAAGTAGGGCATCTGGGACAGTGCCCCTGACCAGGGGCTTTGGCAGGAGAGAGGAGATTGGTGTCTATGTCTGTCCTGGACCAGGGGTGCTGGAGTGGTTGGGGAACGCTGTCCGCTCTGTGTGCTCACTGCCCAGCTCCTTGTGCTCTCTGTCTGCAGGGGTGTGGGCACAGCTGAGTTGTTGAAGCTGGTGGTGGTCTGCAAGCTCCTGGGGGACTCTATGTTCCTTAAAAAAAATCATTTTTGATAGTACCACCAGGCACTCAGTGGCAGTCTTGAGAGCATCTCTTATATCAGCTATGATTATTCAACCATCCAATACTTGGTGGGAGTAAAAGGCAGAGCCATGGCTTCCAAGGACAATTCTCAGTCCGTGGCATCTCTGCTTTTGCACGCCCCACACCCTGAGGACTCAGCTTGCTGCTTTTGCCTGGTTCGCACAGCCACAGGAAATCCAACTGGATTTGAACAAAAATCTGATTCCATGGTCCCTTGCCTTCTGTAAGCGTGCCAGAGGAGGCAGCAGTCCTCAGCCTTTCCCCACAATGCCTCTAGGAGTCGTCGTGGTTTAACCCTGACAGCCAACTAATCACTACGGAGCTACTTGCTCACTCCTCCCAAGGTGGATGGGGAACAAAATAAAAAAAAATGGAAAGGAAGAGAATTCTTGGGTTGAAATAAAAAGACTGCAAGTTGTAAAAGCAAAATAAACTAAAATAATTGACTACTTCCCATCAGCAGGCATCTATTCCATCATTTCTAGGAAAGCAGGGCTTCATTATGTCATACGTGCTTTAGGTTCCTTGATTCAAACTGTACAGCCCCTTTTGTCTGCCAGAGGTTTTCATCCCAGGCTGATGAGATCTCTGGAACCACAGTCATCACTGGGCTGGAACTCGAAGACAGCGCACTCGATTTCTATGCCCTACAGGGACCATGGTGAGTGAAAGCCCAGAGTGACCTGACAGCATCAACATGGTCCACGGTCCACACCTCCCCTACCTCTTGCCTGTTCTCAGCCCAGCTGGAGTCAAGTGCTGTGAGAGGGATAGGAGGAGAGATCCGAGAACTACAGGGAACAGCACAGGGGATCTAGATGGAGCTGAAAGGGGGAACATAGGGCAAAAGGCTCCGAGGGAGGTTTCTGCGTGGTGCCTCCTGGTGCCATGGCAAGGGAGGGAACAGAGGCCATGGAGGAATGGCGGTGCGGGGCTCGGGGAGGCACGTGCAAGGAGACGCTGCGGGCCGAG
>NW_018364788.1:0-7693 GCF_002078875.1 Numida meleagris | reverse complement strand
CAGGGGCTTTGGCAGGAGAGAGGAGGTTCACAGCTCTGAGTTTATGGTCTGTGGCCGTCGGGGTGGCTGGGGAAAGTCCTGCTGCCGTGCATGCACACGACCTGTCTCCTGTTGCTGTCCTTCTACAGGAGTGTGTGCACAGTTGATACTGGAAGCGTCTGGTGGAGGTGTGCGAACACCTGGGGAGTTGGTGCAGCTCTCCTGCCGGGGATCTGGCTTCACCTTTGGAAGTTATGTTGTGCTGTGGTACCGTCAGGCACTCAGTGGCCATCTCAAGTGGCTGTCTTTCATCAACACTGACTCGAGTACTGTTAGATACAGCCCTGAGGTGCAGGGTCGAGCCACGGTTTCTCGAGACAATTCCCGATCTGTGTCCTCTCTGTCTCTACGCGCCCTGCGCCCCCAGGACTCAGCGCGCTACTTCTGTGCTGTCACACGGGAACAGGAAATCCTGCAGAGCTTTAACAAAAAAACTCCTTCCTGGGCACAGCCAATGCTGCAGGAGCTGCACGGCTGGCAGGAGCTGGAGGAGCTCTGGGCTGTTTCTGGACAGTGCACATCACTTGAACTGCTGAGGGCTGTGTCTTGAAATTTTCTTTGATAGAGAATTCTTGTTTTTCCACTCCATGGACTCTGACTCATTTGACTCTATCTCATACTGGTGACACCACGTCTCATCATTGGTGATTATGTGATCCAGGAAACTGTCACCTTAAGCCTTGTTTGGGTTCAGTTGTTCCTAACAAACCTGCATACACTGCTCTTTCTTTTCCTGTGTGAGCCTCTGTAGATTCCTCCTGGTGCAAACTTTGCTATATTGCATCATTGATATCATCGCTTTCAATGCATGAAATCCAATATTCAGCTCTGTACGCAGGTTCCTGTTCATAATCCACTGATTCATACGAATGAGTTGATTGAGACACTTCATTTCATGGTGTGACAGATGTGCCCGGCCTTCTAGAATGTGGCTTGTCTTTCCTGACACTGTTGCCACTGCTGAAACACTAAACTCACTGCCTCACTGTGCTCACATATTCTATTTGTTCTCCATTGATGTTCTGCAGGTGTCAGTGAATGTCAGTGGTGCAATTCTTTCCACATGGAGCAATTCAACTGCACAGCTTTGCTTCATACACATTTCCATGTCAGACTCCATTCTGTCAGACTGCCCCTCTGTTACCATCTGTTACACAGCTACAAAATGTAAAGGAATACTGGTGAGGGGTTAACCTCTACTGCCCTAATGACAACATTCTCCTCTGTCCTCATGTGCCAATGTAGTAAAATAGATGGCATTACTTGTCGAGCAGCCCTTGTGCTTATAACTACAATGCTTCCTATACTTATGTGGCCTGGTACCAGCAATAATCCCAGCAGGCCCATGCAGTATTGGCTCCAGAGCAAGCATCGAGGAGGTTTCTACAGCCACACGGCCCATTTTTGCCCACCAAAGGTTTTAGTGTGTCACTGTTGGGCCCAGTTCAGACTGATTCTGTGACTAATGGGCCAGAGGGACCCACTGAGCCCCACCCTGAGAGAGAGGGAAGGGAGGCAGGGAAAAAGATGGTAAAATGGGCCTAAAAACAAAGCATTGTCGACGAGCTAAGGGAGAAGACTAAATTACTAAATATGGTAGCAGAATGTGAGATAACACACTGTAATGCAATAGGATGGGAATTGAAGCTAATCAAGTAAAATGGGAGTGTCCAAAAACAAAGGCCTTACTGCAGTGCTGAAGGCGAGATGGCTATGGAGCACACAGTGCAGAGACGAGCAATAAAAGAAGGGGTAAACTCAAGACTCCTGAGCACTTTTATCTTTCCTTCTGAATGGAAAATGGAAATGGAACAATGAAGTCTTCTGGGAGATGGAGTTGTTCTTCTCTTCTGAGAACCAGGTACCTGGAAATATCGACAATCCATGGAACTGCAGCATTAAGTCTTTAACTCCCAGTGCACTACATGATCTTATGGTGTGGAATACCAATTTAAAAAATCATAAAAGCATGACATTGTGCCAGCCTGCGGAGAGCTCTGGGACCCTGATCACAGAATCAAAGAATTGCTCAGGTTGGAAAGGACCTTCAAGATCATCAAGTTCAACTGCAACCTATCCATACTACTCTAACAACCCACCACTAAATCATGTCCCTGAGCACCACATCCAAACGGTTTTTAAACACGTTCAGGGATGGTGACTCAACTACCTCCCTGGGGAGCCTGTTCCAGTGCTTAACAACCCTTTCCGTAAATAACCTTTTCCTGATATCCAACCTAAACCTCACCTGGCACAACTTGAGGCCATTTCCCCTTGTCCTGTCACCTGTCACCAGTGAGAAGAGACCAGCCCCGCTCTCGCTGCAATCACCTTTCAGGTATTTGAAGAGAGCAATGAGGTCTCCCCTCAGCCTCCTCTTCCCTAGACTTAACAGCCCCAGTTCCTTTAGTCTCTCTTCGTAGGGCATATTCTCCAAGCCCTTCCCCAGCCTTGTTGACCTTCTTTGGACCTGCTCCAGCACCTCAATGTCCTTTCTGTACTGAGGTGCCCAAAACTGAACACAGTACTCAAGGTGGGGCCTCACCGGTGCCAAGTACAGGGGCAGGATGACTTCCCTAGTCCTGCTCACCACCCCATTCCTGATACAAGCCAGGATGCCATTGGCCTTCTTGGCCACCTGGGCACACTGCTGGCTCATATTCAGCCGACTGTCCATCAGCACACCACGGTCCCTTTCCGTCAGACAGCTTTCCAGCCACTCCTCCCAAGCCTGTAGGGTTGCCTGGGGTTGTTGTGACCAAAGTGCAGGACCCAACACTTGGCCCTATTGAAACTCATATGGTTTACCTTGGCCCATCGATCCAGTCTATCCAGGTCCCTCTGTAAAGCCTTTCTACCCTCTGGCAGATCAACACGCCCTCCCAACTTAGTGTTGTTTGCAAACTTAGTGAGGGTGCACTCAATCCCCTCATCAAGACCATTTATAAAGATGTTGAATAGAAGAGGCCCCAACACTGAGCCCTGGGGGACACCGCTTGTGCCTGGCCACCAACTGGATTTAACTTCATTGACCACAACTCTCTGGGCCTGGCCATCCAGCCAGTGTTTCACCCAGCAGAGCGTATGTCCATCCAAACCATGGGCAGCCAGCTTCTCCACAAGGATGCTGTGGGGGACAGTGTTAAAGGACTTACTGAAGTCCAGGTAGACCACATCGACAGCCTTGCCTTCATCCACTAAGCGGGTCACCTTGTCATAGAATGAAATCAGGTTTGTCAAACGGGATCTACCATTCATAAACACATGCTGACTGCACCTGATCCCCTGGTTGACCTTTAACTGATCCACAACGTGTCCAGAGATTATCCATTCCATAAGCAGGAAGACAGTGCACTCTATTTCTGCACCCTGTAGGGACCACAGTGAGAGGCATCCCGATTTGCCCCAACATCAACTTCATCCACTCTTCCCCTCCCTCTTGTCTCTTTGTAGCTCAGCAGGAGCTGGGTATTGTGAGAGGTACTGCAGGGGAGAGCACAGCTGTGGGGAGGGTGATGAATATGGAGGTTTCCAGAATTGCTTTGAGGAAACAGTGGAGAGCTCCCACAAGTGATTCACACTGCAGATCCAGTGATTGATTGCCAGTACCTGCTGTATTCCTCTCTCATTGTTGTCTGCTTGGTTCAAAGAGAAGGGTTAAGTTCTCCCACTGGTCCAGGGCGACTGCAGTGCCCTCCAGGATTGCTCTCACCCTTTCGTATTCTTGGAGTAATCACAGCTTGTTCTCAGTACTCTTGCAGGAGTCACTGGGCAGGTGGCTGGGGAACAGCATGTCAGGAAAATGGCATTGTGAGGGGGTGGTGGAGTCATTGTCCAGTGTAACATGAGTGGAAGGAGCATACACACACACTGCGTGTTCTGGTCCTAGCAGAGGCCACATGGATTAATTGGGAGGGTGATGAATACAGAGGTTTCTAGAATGACTTTAGGGGAACAGTGGAGAGCTCCCACAACAGATTCACACCACAGATCCAGGCAGCAAAGAGGGGGGATGATGCAGTGTTTCATTGTGGTGCTAGACTCACACTGCAGCAGCTCTGCAGCAGTGGACCAAGAAGTGATGATAGGGAATCCAGAATTCTCAGTGTTTCTTTCTAGCAGCCACAAATCGGATGGTGTCATGCAACTGTGGGTGCAGAAAACAGACCTTTCCCTAGTACGTAGTAATATCCAGTTGCTTTGCCAATGAATGGGGTCAGCACAAAGCTCACAAATACCAAGTTAAAGAAGTGCATTTATCTTAACGTAAGTTTAAAGAAATGAGATAATAAGTGAAATGATACAGAAGGAATAAAACAGAAGAAGGCTATATACCTAACCATTACTACACGAGATCAGCTATAATGATTAAGGAAGATACATCAGCAATTGTCCTCATACTTAACCATCATCCAGATCCACAGTTTCTGAGGAGCCTCAGTTGCAGTGAGGATTTAGAGAGCCTTTCCCAGCAATTGGAAAGTCCTACACAGTGCGTCCACTAGTAGGTGAAGTCTCCAGCTTCACTAAAAGACGATCCATTTTCTGTATTGTTGAATAAACAAGTGTACATAATAATTACACAGAAACATCTGGCTTCATTCCCCCCTTTGGATTCCACCTCAAGCCTGGCCAGGGCTCAAGGAGGAACCAAGGAATTTTGTGTACTAGTAGGCATTGACACTATGCTTCTGAAAAAGGAAAGATTAATACATCGTCATAAGGCTTTCTTTGAGCCACATCTCTTTCGAATGAGATGTTTTGTCCAATATGTGTATTTCACTATTGATCATACATATTTCACTAATGATTGGATACTGCTGACATATAACGCTGGGTTGTGAGATTCAACTGGAGGCCAGCTTTGGATTGAGGCCGACTGTACAGGCCTTAGTGTTTCAGAAGTGGAGGAAGGGATAGCTCAAGGGCTGAGAAAATTCATGATGCAAAAGGAGCTATTCTGAGAACCTCAGAGGGTGCATGGTGAACCGTAAGCTACTGCACATTAACTGGGCCTCCAGTTTAGCATGGCCGTGTTTTTCCTTGATGGCCCAGCTGCAAAGCTATGGGATCATGGAGGTTTGGTGGGACAACTGGAATAAGTGCTATAGGAGATGGATCAAAAGAAGGATATGCATCAAAAGAAATGTAGCCAGCTGGTCGAAGGAGGTGATTCTAACCATTTATTCCACTCTTATGAAACCTCACCTGCAATCCTGCATTCCATTTTGGTGACACAGAGAACGGAATGACATGGGCCTGTTGGAGTGGGTCCAGAGAAGAGCCACAAATACGATCAGAGGAGATGGAACAACTCTCCTATTGCCATCTGAAATCAGAGAGGAAAACTCTCTAACTACAATGTGCTGCTAGATAGCCAACACTCCTTTATTCCTCACGATATATGCCAGCATCTTGATAAATCAAGCACGTCCTCTTAGAGTTCAAGTTCTACACTTAAACAGTTAAGGCATACATATGCAGTACATTGGCATACACAACATACATAATTCTTTTCCCAGAACTCATTAATATATGCTAATGTTCTTCTGGGCATGCATGGTAGGGGCCTATGGTGGTCTTAGACCACTTCCTTCCTCCTCACTTTTCCATCATCAGATTCATCACAGTGACTTCTGGCCGACCTCTATCTGTTTTTGCCCAATTTGGCCAATTTCCATTGCTTGTTAGGCCATAATGGGCAACATTCTATCTTAGTGCGCTATAACCCAAAACAATACATGTGAAATCCATGAAAAAAGTCTGTGCATGTGGTGGATGCAAAGATAAAAGCGGTCTATTGTGACTGCAGTGCTCCTGTGAAGCAGGATCGTTGAGAATAAAACAAGGCTACTCATACACTGTAGCAATCAGAAGGACCAACACTATGGAAAAGGCGTTACAATAGAAGAGGAAGGACCAGCGCAATAGCAAGGTGCTACAAGGGGAGGGAAGTAGATCCTTCACCCATATCAGAAGATTCTGGGTTCACAGGAAAAAGCTTCTACCAAAGAGGGATCTGCAGAAAGAGATCCTTGCTCAGCGGCAGTCAGCCCTTCAATGAGGCCTAAAAGGGGTGGAGCCAGGCTCCAGCCCTTCCTGTCACACAGTGAATTGCCTCCACCTGTGCTCCCAGGGCTGACTGGGTCTTTCCTCCAGGTGCTCAATCAGTGGTTCAGGCCGTGACTCAGCAGTTCCCATTGTTTGAAATATCCAAATAATTTATCAGGATGGTATCTCTGATCAAAGCAGATTTTATTCGCAATTGCAATGGCGGGCGTCCTGCAAGCAGGAGCGCCTGCAGAAAGCAGCGTTCCATCTTTCATGTCCTATTACCCGATGCTTATCTTTTTCTCCCCTGCTTCCTCATTGGCTGAGAGACTTCAGGTTCACAATCTTCCCGAAGCTCAACTAAACATACAGATACTGGTTAAACATAAATTGTTGCTAACTAAGCGTGTATATTGCTAATTAATTAACTTCTAACTCTTGCTTACTCAGCACTTGGTCATTATTTCTGGACACCTGTTCATCCTTGAATAGAGATAAGTGTGGAAGGAGGATAGAGGGGGGCATCCTGATGCCTGCCTGTTGTATCCCAACCTACCCAAAGAGTGAGGCAATTTGGCCTTGTGTGGAGGCCCTGGTTTCTTTGATGTTTGACAATTCTGCTTTTCTTTTGCTGAGGGTCTCTTATCCAAACAGAATAGCCTTACAACATGCTTTCTAGTGCATAATACTACTCCCATACTATTCCCAACTATTACAGTTTTACAAGTGAGAATTAATCACATAATTCAACAACTGTATTTCTAAAATATGTTACTGAAATATATGGTATTACTACTTTTTCAAATGAACTGCTTCTTAAGGGCAAGTTAAAAATACATTGTGCTCTACTTCTTTAGATAAGTTCCCCTTTTTCGATATCTAATGCAGAAACAACATTCAATTCCTACACCATACACACAGCAAGCAAAGCTAAACTGGAAAGTTCTAGAACGAGCACTCATTGGTTCCTTTTGCTAAAGTAATATATTGGTCCTTAAACTAATATATTGATCTCTATTGCTAAAGCAGCTTATATCAATTCCAAACTACCCTGTATCACTATGGAGACAGGCTGAGACAGGTGGAGTTACAGAGTCTGGTCATTCAGTGGTTCTTGTGCCAGTCTGCTGAGATCTCTGGAACCCAGGTCATCACTGGGCTGGAGCTGGAAGACAGTGCACTCTATTTCTCCACCTTGCTGGGAGCACAGTGAGTGACAGCCGTGGGATGTCCTGACAGCATCAGCGTCGTCCACTCCGCTCCTCGCTAGGCCTGTTCACAGCCCAGCATGACCCCGGTGGTGATAGGGACGGGAGGAAGGAGCACAGAGCTCCGGGGAGCAGCACAGAGGATCTAGATGGAGCTGAAAGGGGAGCATGGGGCAAAAGGATTCGAGGGAGATTTCTGCATGGTACATCCTAGTGCCATGGCAAGGGAGGGAACAGAGGCCATGGAGGAATGGCGGTGCGGGGCTCGGGGAGGCACGTGCAAGGAGACGCTGCGGGCCGAGAGCCCGAGCGTGGGGGCAGCCGTGCTGTGCAAGGCTGCGCGGGGATCAGCACGGCCTCGGACCTTCCGAGTGCTCGCGCCGCGCTCCGGCTCT
>NW_018364787.1:32481-33788 GCF_002078875.1 Numida meleagris | reverse complement strand
GGGCGTGGCCTCAGAAGGGGGGCGTGGCCTCGGGGATCCCCCCCTTTGTAGCCAATGGGGTGGGGTGAGTGCGCGGGTGGGCGTGGCTAGCAGGGCGTGGGCGTGGCTAAAAGGAAAGAGAAGGATTCTGATTGGGCTCGCCTGACTCTGATGGGCGTGGCTTGTGGAAGTGGGCGTGGCTGAAGGGGGGCGGCCAATGGAAGGAGAGGGTGGGCGTGGCAGCGGGTGGTGGGCGTGGCTGAAATAGTGGGCGTGGTTTAAGGCGGTGGGCGTGGCCTGGAGGTTGGCTCGGCCAATAAGAGGGAGTTGCCGGCGGTGGGCGTGTGTTTGAGGGCGTGGCTTGGTGGAGTGGGCGTGGCTTAACGAGTGGGTGCGTCGAGGGGGCGTGGCTTGCGCGTTTGTGGGCGTGGCTTGGGGAAAAGCGTGATGGGCGAGATGGGGGGGGTCGTGTGGGCGTGGCCTGAAAGGGGCGTGGCTTTTCTGAAAGGGGCGTGGCTTGGGAGCGAGATGTGGCCAATAGGAGCGGGACGATGATGGGCGTGATGCAGCAGCCAGGGGGCGTGGTTTCTTATGGTGGGCGTGGCTAGGTGAGGGGTGAGCCAATCAGGGGTCGAGCCCGCAGTGGGTGTGGTCCGTGGGCGTGGCTTCGAACGGGTGGGCGTGGCTAGGTGAGAGGTGAGCCAATAGGAGGGTGTCTCCGGTGGGCGTGGCCGATGGGCGTGGGCTCATGGTGTGGGCGTGACCGTGGGGAGGGGTGAGCCAATAGGGGGGGGTGTCCGCGGTGGGCGTGGCAGGGGGCGTGGTTTCTTATGGTGGGCGTGGCTAGGTGAGGGGTGAGCCAATGAGAGTGAGTCTGTGGCGGGAGTGGCCGGTGGGCGTGGCTTCGAAGGGGTGGGCGTGGCTAGGTGTGGGGTGAGCCAATAGGAGGATGGGTCCATGGTGGGTGTGGCCGGTGGGCGTGGCTTTGCAGGGTGGGCGTGGCTAGGTGTGGGGTGAGCCAATCGGAGGATGAGTGCGGTGGGAGTGGCCGGTGGGCGTGGCTTCGAAGGGGTGGGCGTGGCTATTTGTGGGGTGAGCCAATAGGAGGTCGGGTCCGCGGCGGGAGCGGCAGGGGGGCGTGGCTTCGCGGGGAGGGCGTGCCTGGGGGGAGGGGTGAGCCAATCGGAGGGCGAGTCCGCGGTGGGCGTGGCCGGTGGGCGTGGCTTGAGGCCGAGTGGGCGGAGCCGAAGGGCGGAGGCGCCGGAGCCGCTCGGAACCGCTCGGCACCGCTCCGCGGCCGCACCCGAAGGTACCGGGGAAAGGGGGGG
>NW_018364787.1:23467-25001 GCF_002078875.1 Numida meleagris | reverse complement strand
CCGGGGGCCGTGCAATGCTCCGGGGGTGTGCAATGCAAAAGGAGAGCAGCGTGCAATGCTCCGGGGGTGTGCAATGCAAAAGGAGAGCAGCGTGGAGTGCTCTGGGGATATGCCATGCTCTGAAGGTGTGCAAAGCTCTGGGGGCGTTCAGTGCAAAAAGGAGAGCAGCGTGCAATGCTCTGGGGGTGTGCAAAGCTCTGGGGGCGTTCAGTGCAAAAGGAGAGCAGCGTGCAAAGCTCTGGCGGTGTGCAATGCGAAAGGAGGGCAGCGTGCAGCGCTCTGGGGGTGTGCAGTGTAAAAGGAGAGCAGCGTGCAAGGCTTGCAAAGCCCTGGCGGTGTGCAATGCACGAGGGGTGTGCAAAGCAAAACGGGAGCAGCGTGCAATGCTCTGGGGGCTGTGCAATGCTCTGGGAGCGTGCAATACAGGAGGGGTGTGCAACGTAAAAGGAGAGCGGCGTGCAATGCTCTGGGAGCGTGCAGTGCAAAAAGAGAGCAGCGTGCGAAGCTGTGGGGGTGTGCAGTGCAAAATGGGAGCAGCGTGCAATGCGCTGGGGGTGTGCAATGCAAAAGGAGAGCAGCGTGCACTGCCCTGGGGGTGTGCAATGCGTGTGGGGTGTGCAATGCACGTGGGGGGGTGCAGTGCTCTGAGGGTGTGCACTGCAAAAGGAGAGCGGCGTGCAATGCTCTGGGGGTGTGCAATGCACGAGGGGTGTGCAATGCAAAAGGAGAGCAGCGTGCAGTGCCATGGGGGTGTGCAATGCTCTGGGGGTGTGCAAGGCATGGGGGTGTGCAGTGCAAAATGGGAGCAGCGTGCAATCCGCTGGCGGTGTGCAATGGAAAAGGAGAGCAGCGTGCAATGCCCTGGGGGTGTGCAATGCCCTGGGGGTGTGCAATGCATGTGGGGTGTGCAGTGCAAAAGGTGAACAATGTGCAATGGCCTGGGGGTGTGCAATGCTCTGGGGGTGTGCAAGGCATGGGGGTTGTGCAATGCAAAAGGAGAACAATGTGCAATGCTCTGGAGGTGTGCAATGCACGAGGGGTGTGCAGTGCAAAATGGGAGCAGCATGCAGTGCTCTGGGGGTGTGCAATGCTCTGGGGGCGTGCAATGCACGTGGAGGGGGTGTGCAAGGCACGTGGGGTGTGCAATGCAAAAGGAGAGCGGCGTGCAATGCCCTGGGGGTCTGCAATGCTCTGGGGGCGTGCAATGCACGTGGAGGGGGTGTGCAAGGCACGTGGGGTGTGCAATGCAAAAGGAGAAGAGCGTGCCATGCCCTGGGGGTGTGCAATGCACATGGAGGGGGTGTGGAAGGCACGTGGGGGGTGCAGTGCAAAAGGAGAGCGGCGTGCAACGCCGCGGGGGCTGTGCAATGGAAGTGGGGGTGCGCGGTGCAGTGAGGGTTGGCCGTGCACATGGAGGGGTGGGCGGGAGCGTTCAGCGCTCCTAGTGGTTTGCAGTGCACCGTGCAACGCACGTGGCCACGTGCAACGGTACCGGGGCGGGCGTGCAATGCTCCGGGGGCGTGCAATGCTCGGG
>NW_018364787.1:18550-22305 GCF_002078875.1 Numida meleagris | reverse complement strand
TGTGCAAAGCAAAATGAGAGCAATGTGCAATGATCTGTGGGTGTGCAAAGGAAAATGGGAGCAGCGTGCAATGGTTTGCATGTGTGTAAAGCAAAACGGCGTGTAAAGCAAAGCAGCGTGCAATGCACTAAGAGTGTGCAAAGCAAAATGAGAGCAGCGTGCAATGCTCTGTCGGTGTGCAAAGCAAAACGGGAGGAATG
This sequence comes from Numida meleagris, assembly GCF_002078875.1. Classification (NCBI taxonomy): domain Eukaryota; kingdom Metazoa; phylum Chordata; class Aves; order Galliformes; family Numididae; genus Numida; species Numida meleagris. The sequence goes on along the minus strand of NW_018364787.1, from coordinate 22,105 downwards.
TGCAATGCACTGTGAGCATGCAAAGCAAAACAGGAGCAATGTGCAACGTACTAGGAGCGTGCAAAGCAAAACAGGAGCAGCGTGCAATGCACCGAGGTTGTGCAAAGCAAAATGAGAGCAATGTGCAATGCACTGGGGGCGTGCAAAGGAAAACGGGAGCAGCGTGCAATGGTTTGCATGTGTGCAAAGCAAAACGGCGTGTAAAGCAAAGCAGCGTGCAATGCACTGGGAGTGTGCAAAGCAAAACGGGAGGAACGTGCAATGCACCGAGCTTGTGCAAAGCAAAATGTGGAGGTGTGCAATAAACTTGGGGGGGGGGGGAAGGGGCTTGCACCAGGGCTGGGCCGTGCAACAAAAGAAAGCTGCGGGGGGGGCGCGATGGGCTGCAGCCATGTGCAAAGTGTGAGCAGCGTGCAAGGGGAAGGGCGTGCAAAGTGGGGGATGGGGCATGGCCTCGTTTGGGCACAAGTGACCCCAATTCCAACCCCCCCCCACCCCACAATTGCAACGGGCGTGCATTGTGCAATGAGTGTGCACCGTGCGAGGTGCGTGCATTGTGCGACGAATGTGCACCGTGCATCGTGTGTGCACTGTGCAACGAGTGTGCGTTGTGCAACGGGTGTGCATGGTGCATGTTGTGGGTGCAGTGCACAATGGGTGTGCGCTGTGCGGTGAGTGTGCGTTGTTCGTGGTGCGTTGTGCGTTGCGTGTGCAACGTGCAACGAGTGTGCACCGTGCATTGTGCGTGCATTGTGCAATGAGTGCACTGTGCAATGCGCATTGTGCATTGCGCAACAAGTGTGCATTGTGCAATGAGTGTGCACCGTGCATTGTGCGTGCATGGTGCAATGAGTGTGCAATGTGCATTGTGTGTGCACCGTGCAGCAAGAGTGCGTTCATTGTGCATTGTGCAACGGGTGCGCACTGTGCAATGTGTGCGCACCATACACTGTGTGTGCATTGTGCAGTGAGTGTGCACAGTGCACTGTGTGTGCATAGTGCACTGTGCCCTCTGCATTGCGCGGGCGTTGTGCATGCACTGCGTTGTGTTGCATTGCACGGGCGTTGCACGTGGTGTGTGCAATGCATCCCGTGTGCGTTGTGTGTTGCATTGCACGCACATGGTGCATTGCACGCGTACGGAGCACATGCTGCGTGCGCATTGCACGTGCACATTGCACTGTGCGTCGTGCACGGCAGTAGGTGTGCACTGCGTGTGCATTGTGCCTGCATCACGTGTGCACTGCGTGTGCACCATGCATCGCACATGTGCATTGCGTGCTCATCGTGTGCTGCGCTGCACGCATATTGCTTGTGCACTGTGTGTGCATTACGTGTGCGTTGCACGTGCATTGTGTGTGTGCATTGTGCCTTGCATTGTACATTTCACTGCGCTATGCGTGTGCACTGTTGCGTTACGTGTGCACTGTGTGTTGTGTGTTGCACCATGTGTGCGTTGCACGTGTGTTGCACGTGCATGTTGCATTGCATTGCGCGTGCATTGTGTGTGCACGGTGCATTCCGTTCCTTGTGCACGGCGCGTGCATCACGTGTGCATTGTGTGCGCCGTGCATTGTGCGTGCGTTACACGTGCATTGTGCGTGTGTGCTCTAGCATTGCATTTCTTGTGCATTGGACGTGCAGTGCGTGTGCATCGCACGTGCACTGTGCATTGCGCGTGTGGCACGCGTGCATTCTGTTTGCACCATGCGTGCATCGCGTGTGCATTGCGCGTGCATGGTGCATGCGTTACGCGTGCATTGTGTTTGCACCATGCACTGCTCGTGCATCATCCAGTGCATTGCACGTGGGTTGCGCGTGCACGTGTGCATTCTGAGTGTGCTGTGCGCTGTGTGTGCACTGTGCACGCGTCACGTGTGCATTGCACGCGTGTCATGCAGCTGCGTTGCATGTGCTTTGTGCATTGTGCATTGCACGTGGATCGTGCACGCATCGCACGTGGATTGCGTGGATGCTGTGCATTCTGTGTGCATTGCACGAGCGCTGTGCGTTGCGCTCCACGTGCAATGTGCATTCATCACGCGTGCATTGCACTGTGTGTGTGTCATGCATGGCATTCCGTGTGCCCTGTGCATTGCACGTGGATTGTGCATCCACACTTGCTTTCCATGGGAGCTGTGCATGGCACGTGCATTGCACGAGCGTTGTGTGCTGTACTCCACGTGCATTGTGCGTGCATCACGTGTGCATTGCGCGTGCGTCGTGCGTTGCACCTTGGCGTGCATTTGCAGAGCACGCATGCTCCGTGTGTGCATTGCGTGTGCGTGTTGCACGGGTGCTGCCGGCAGCGTGCACGCTTTGCAGAGCGCCATGCGTGCATTTGCACGCCGTGCACGGCGTCACGTGCCAATAGCGCACGGAGTTGGCTTGCACGCGCGTTGCCTTGTGCCCTGCGCTGTGTGCGAGCAGAGCGTGCGTTTGCACGGGGGCCGTGTGCAGCGTGCACGAGTGGTGCGTTGTGCTTTGCGTGGTTCTTGCACCGTGCATTGCACGGCGCATTGTATTGTGCTTTGCACCACGGCAGCGTGACTTGTGCGTTGTGCATTGCGCTGCATGTGGCATTGTGCACGCACTCCGCGTTGCACGTGCACAGTGCATGGTGTGCTGCACTGCATTGTGCATTGCACGTGTGCCCTGCGTTGCGTCGTGCCCTGCTTTGCGTTGCACGTGCCCCGTGCGTTGTGCACGGCCTAGTGTTGTGCATTGCGTCGTGCCGTGTGCACGGCGTTGCAGTGTGCATCCTGTTGTATGGTGCGTTGCACTGTGTGCGCGCATTGCATGGTGCATGGCGTTGTGCACGGCGTTGCTTTGCGCGTTGCACCGTGCATTGGATTCCTCGTGCACATCGTTATCGTGCAGCGCTCTGCACGGTGCGTTGCCTTCCCCGTGCACTTTGCAGCATGCACTGCTTGGCTTTGTGCACTTTGCATTGTGCGTCGTGCGTTGCGCCGTGCATTGCATTCCTCGTGCACATCGCATCGTGCGTTGGTTTCCGTAGTGCGTTATGTCGTGCTTTCCGTTCCACGTGCACGTGCCGTCGTGCATTGCTTCGCATCGTGCATTGCATTCCTCGTGCGCGTCGCATTGCGCATTGCTGTGCATTGTGCACTTTGCATTGTGCACTTTGCATTGTGCACTGCCTTCCCCGTGCGTTTTGCACCGTGCACTGCTTTGCGTTGTGCACTTCGTATTGTGCGCTTTGCCCTGTGCACTGCCTTCCTTGTGTGCTTTGCACCCTGCGCTGCTTTGCATCGTGCACTTTGCACTTTGCATTGTGCGTTGCCTTCCTCATGCACTTTGTACCGTGCTCTGCTTTGCACCGTGCACTGCTTTGCGGTGCGCGCTTTGTATTGTGAATTGCATTCCTCGTGCACATCGCGTTGTGCATTGCTTTCCATTGTGCACTGCATCATGCATTCCTCGTGCACATCGCATCGTGCATTGCTTTGCAGGATGCATTGCCTTCCCCGTGCAATTTGCACCGTGCACTGCTTTGCATTGTGCACTTTGCATTGTGCACTGCCTTCCCCGTGC
>NW_018364787.1:16990-18245 GCF_002078875.1 Numida meleagris | reverse complement strand
TTTGCACCGTGCACTGCTTTGCATTGTGCACTTTGCATTGTGCACTGCCTCCCCCGTGCGTTTTGTACCGTGCTCTGCTTTGCATTGTGCATTGCTTTGCATTGTGCACTTTGCACGGCGAATTGCATTCCTGGTGCACTTTGCACGGTGAATTGCATTCCTGGTGCACTTTGCACCGTGCATTGCTTTCCATTGTGCATTGCAGTGTGCATTGCGTTCCCCGTGCATTTTGTACCGTGCTCTGCTTTGCATTGTGCACTTTGCATGGTGAATTGCATTCCTGGTGTACGTGGCATTGTGCATTGCTTTCCATTGTGCATTGCACCGTGCACTGCCTTCCCTGTGCATTGTGCACTGTGCACTGCTGTGCACTGAGCGCTGCTGTGCATTGTGCACTTTGCCTTGTGCACTGCCTTCCCCGTGCGTTTTGCACCGTGCTCTGCTTTGCATCGCGCATTGCTTTGCATTGTGCACTTTGCACGGTGAACTGCATTCCTGGTGCACGTGGCATTGTGCATTGCTGGGCATTGTGCATTTTGCGTTGCACACTACCTTCCTTGTGCGTTTTGCACCATGCGCTGCTTTGCGTTGGGCATTGCCTTGCACCGTGCACTGCAGCGTGCATTGCATTTCTCGTGCGTGTGGCATCGTGCGTTGCTGTGCATTGTGCATTGCCTCCCCCCTGCATTTTGCACTCTGCACTGCTTTGCACTGTGCACTAGTTGTGCCTTGCACCATGCATTGCGTTCCTTGTGCACATCGCATCGTGCATTGCTTTGCATTCCACGTGCACGTGGCATTGTGCATTGGTTTGCATTGCGCATTGCCTTCCCCGTGCATTTTGCACCGTGCGCTACTTTGCATTCTGCACTTTGCATTGTGCATTTGCCTTGTGCACCGCCTTCCTCGTGCATTGTGCACCGTGCATTCCTTTCCCCCGCGTGTTGCTTTGCAGTGTGCACTTTGCCTTGTGCACTGTGCACTCCACGTGCATTTTGCATCGTGCATCGCTTTGCCGTGTGCATTACGTTGTGCACTGCATCCCTGGTGCACGTGGCATCGTGCATGGCTTTGCACCGTGCTTTGCTGTGCTTTGTGCACTTCGCCTTGTGCAATGCCTTGCTCATGGATTTTGTCTTGTGCATTGCTTTCCATTGTGCATTCCTTTGCATTGTGCATTTTGCACCATGCATTGCTTTGTATGGTGCATTGCATTCCTGGTGCACTTTGCATTGTGCATTGCTTTGTATGGTGC
>NW_018364787.1:9065-10907 GCF_002078875.1 Numida meleagris | reverse complement strand
TTGCATTCCTGGTGCACTTTGCACCGTGTGTTGCTTTGCATGGTGCATTGCATTCCTGGTGCACTTTGCATCGTGCATTGCTTTGCGTTGTGCGTCGCTTTCCCTTGTGCAATACGTTGTGCACTGCACTCCACGTGCACGTGGCATTGTGCATGGCTTTACATCGTGCAGTTTGCCTTGTGCATTGCATTCCTCGTGCATTTTGCATCGTGCATTGCATTCCTCGTGCACTTTGCATGGTGCATTGCTTTGCACTGTGCACTTTGCCTTGTGCGCTGCATTCCACGTGCACTTTGCCTCGTGCACTGCTTTGCACGGTGCATTTTGCATGGTGCATTGCATTGTGCATTGCAATCCTCGTGCACATTGCATCGTGCATTTGCGTCGTGCATTGCATTCCTTGTGCATTTTGCATCGTGCATTGCTTTGCATGGTGCATTGCATTCCTGGTGCACTTTGCATGGTGCATTGCATTCCTTGTGCACTTTGCATGGTGCATTGCATTCCTTGTGCACTTTGTATGGTGCATTGCTTTGCACTGTGCATTGCTTTGCATGGTGCATTGCTTTGCACTGTGCACTTTGCCTCGTGCACTGCTTTGCACGGTGCATTTTGCATGGTGCACTGCATTGTGCGTTGCAATCCTCGTGCACTTTGCATCGTGCCTTTGCGTCGTGCACCGCCTTCCTCGTGCATTTTTGCGCCGTGCATTCTTTCCCCCCGCGTTTCGCTTTGCACCGGGCGCCTTGCCTTGTGCGCTGCGCTCCACGTGCGCGTTGCACGGGGCCGCTTCCATGGCCGCCGTGCACACGTGGCGCCGCTTTGCACGGGGGTGTGCGGCTCCGCAGCGCCGACGGTCACCATGGAAACTGCGAAGGAACCAAGGGGGGAGGGGGGAGGGGAGGAGCGAAGCAACCCATGCAGAGCGTGCACGCGCGTGTGCAGCCCTCGTGCATCGCTTGTGTGGCCTCCAGGTGGGCGTGCACACCCGTGCACGCTTGCACAAGTATGTGCGCGTGGGTGGGTGCACGATGCATGGGCGCGTTTGCGTTTGCACGCGGCAAACTGTGGCGGGGGAAGGGCAGGTGTGCTCCTCGTGCGTGCACACCCTTGCACGCTCGTGCACGGTCCACGCACCACCTCACTCGCTCTCGTGTGCTCACTTTGCACGTGTGCGTGTGTGAACGTTTGTGTTTGCAGGCGCTTCTTGTGCATAGGGCAAGCACCCAAGTGCCCCTTGTGCATGCACACACGTGCCGGCTTTGTGCACTTTTTTGCACAACTGCCTTTTGCATTTGCACGGTTTGCGCCCTTCCCATGCACGCTCAAGCGTGGGTGCGCTCCCTGTGCATGCAGGCACCAGTTTGTGCACTCACACGTGCACACACACCGATGCAAACCTCACGTGCACACTTGTGCGCCTGTGGGCATGCATGCACACATGCGTGTGCGTGCACACGGATGCACAGTTGGTGCACATGTTCACATTTGTACGCGCCGCTTGTGCAAACCCCGGGATACGCACACACTCCCTGTGCACGCTTGCAAATGCACGCAGGCTTGCACAAGGGCGCACCTCTCGTGCACCCACGTGAATCGGCGCCTTGTGCACGCACACGTGCAAGCAGCGCTCCCCTCGTGCAACCCCACCCGTGACCGCACAACGCACTCACGCACCATGCAGCGCTGATCCTGTGTGTGTGCACCCCTGTGCTGTGCAACGGCGGCTCTTGCACACGCGTGTGCCCTCCCCCAGCTCCCCGTGCCCTTTGCAATTGGTTCAAGGTGACGGCGGCACCGATGTGGGGCACGAGGGGGGCGGGGATCCCCCTCCCCCCCCCC
>NW_018364787.1:5809-6968 GCF_002078875.1 Numida meleagris | reverse complement strand
GTGCAAAGGGAGGGGAGGATGTAACAGGGGAAGGGGCGTGCAAGGATGGGGAAGGAGTGTGTGAGGGTGGGAGGAGGTGTGCAAGGAGCGGGAGGGGTGTGCAAGGACGGGAAGGGGGTGTGCAAGGATGGGAGAGGTTGTGCAAGGAGGGGAGGAGTTGTGTAAAGGTTGGGAGGAGTTGTGCAAGGAAAGGGGGACGTAATGGGGGAAAGGGGTGTGCAAGGATGGGGACGGGGCGTGTAAGGGTGGGAAGAGGTGTGCAAGGAGTGGGAGGAGTGTGCAAGGATGGGAGGGGTTGTGCAAGGAGGGTAGGGGTGTGCAAAGGGGGTGGCGATGTGTAAGGAGAGAAGGAGACGTGCAAGGATGGGGAGGGGGCGTGTGAGGGTGGCAGGAGGTGTGCAAGGAGCAGGAGAAGTGTGCAAGGATGGGAGGAGTTGTGCAAGGAGAGGGGGTTGTGTAAGGAGGGGAGGGGTGTGCAAAGGGGGTGGCGATGTGTAAGGAGAGAAGGAGACGTGCAAGGATGGGGAGGTGGCGTGTAAGGGTGGGAAGAGGTGTGCAAGGAGTGGGAGGAGTGTGCAAGGATGGGAGGAGTTGTGCAAGGAGAGGGGGTTGTGCAAGGAGGGGAGGGGCGTGCAAGGGGCAGTGGGGATGTGTAAGGAGGGAAGGAGACGTGCAAGGCTGGGGAGGGGGCGTGTGAGGGTGGGAGGAGGTGTGCAAGGTTGGGAGGGCTTGTGCAAGGGGGGGTGCTGGGGGACAGGGAGGTGGCGATGTGTAAGGAGAGAAGGAGACGTGCAAGGATGGGGAGGGGGCGTGTGAGGGTGGGAGGAGGTGTGCAAGGTTGGGAGGGCTTGTGCAAGGGGGGGTGCTGGGGGACAGGGAGGGGGTGTGTAAGGATGGGAGGCGGTGTGCAAGGAGGGGTGGGGGGGTGTAAGGTTGGGAGGGAGTGTGCAAAGGAGAGAGTGTAAGGGGGGTGGGGGTGTGTGAAGAGGGGAGGAGGTGTGCAAGGGTGGGAGGAGTTGTGCAAGGAGGGGGGTTGTGCAAGTTTGGGAGAGGTGTGCAAGGGGGAGAGAGGGAGCGTAAGGGGGGAGGGGGCGTGCAAGGATGGGGAGGAAGCGTGTGAGGGTGGGAGGAGGTGTGCAAGGAGGGGGGGTTGTGCAAG
>NW_018364787.1:0-2622 GCF_002078875.1 Numida meleagris | reverse complement strand
CCCCCAACCCCACCCCTTCCCCCCCCATAACCCGATGCCACCCACGTGCGTGTGACTTCACAGTTTTGCACAGGGGCGTGCAAGAGTAATAATATTTTGAGAATGGAAACTCACACGTGTGCAAAGATAGAAATAATAACTTCAGAGACACCGGGGGGGGGGCCCACATCCCAGGGCAGCCCTGTGTAGTGTGCGATGCTTGCACACGCGTGTGCAAAGGCGTTAATAGTGACGTTGCTTCGGGAGTGCACGGGGGGGTCCCCATCCCTCAGTTCTGACCCCCAACCCAGCCCCCAAAGTCCGGACCCCCGTGTCTGCCCCGCATCCCAGGGCAGCCCACGCTGTTTGCACACGCGCGTGCAAGCAGAGAACTCACGGGCACAGTAACAACGTGCGGGAGATCCCGCACCCCAAGCCTAGATCCTTCCCCCCCCCCTCAACTAATACTTGGCGGGAGACTGAAGGGGGGTGTTCTCCACCCCATAACCCCAACCCCAGAACCGTGCCCCCCACCCTCACCCCAGAACCCCACACCTCCCCCCTCCCCGTCCTTGTGACCCCCCTTCTCCAGTTTGCACACCTGCAGTTTGCACACGCGCGTGCAAGCGTTGAAGTCATAGGTGTAGTGATAAGGGGGGGAGCCCGCACCCCGAGCCTAGAACCTGCCCCCCCATCCTCACCCCACACCCCAGAACCTCAGAACCCCGCTGCCCTCTCCCCATCCCCGTCACCCTTGCACATTTGCACACGCGTGTGCAAGGACTCAACTAATACTGGGAGGAAGACTGAAGGGGGGTGTTTTCCACCCCATAACCCCAACCCCAGAACCGTGCCCCCCACCCTCAACTCACAACCCCACACCTCCCCACTCCCTGTCCTTGTGACCCCCCCCCCGGTTTGCACACGCGTGTGCAAGGACCCAAATAATACTTGGAGGGAGACAGAAGAGGGGTGTTCTCTACCCCATAACCCCAAGCCCAGGACCGTGCCCCCCACCCTCACCCCACAATCCTGACCCCCCTCCGTGCCCTTTTGCCTCGCACGTTTGCACGCGCGTGTGCAAAGACCCAAAGAACAATGGGAGGGAAACCTAAGAGGGGGGATCCCCACCNGTGTGCAAGGAAGGAGTGGGTGGTGCAAGGAGGGGAGGGGCTGTGCAAAGAGGGGGAGGGGTTGTGCAAGAAGGGGGTGTGTGTAAGGGGGGACGTGTAAAAGTGGAAGAGATGTGCAAGAGGGGGGTGGGGATGTGTAAAGGGTGGGAGTAGTCGTGCAAGGAAGAGAAGGGGGTGTGCAAGGTGGTGAGAGGTGTGCAAGGACAGGGAGGGGATGGGGTGTGTAAAGGCGGAAGAGACGTGCAAGTGGGGGGAGGGGTTGTGTAACGGGTGGGAGGGGGTGTGCAAAGATGGGAAGGGGTGTGTGTAAGTGGGGGAGAAGTGTGCAAGGACGGGAGGGGGCGTGCAACAATGGGGAGGGGGCATGTGTAAGGGGGAGGGGGTGTGCAAGGATGCAGAGGGACGTGCAAGGGAGGAGGATGTGTGTAAGGGGAGAGAGGTGTGCAAGGAGGGGGCAGGGGTGTGCAAGGATGGGGAGGGAGCGTGCAACGGTGGGGAGGGGGCGTGTGTAAGAAGATGGAGGGGGTGTGCAAGGATGCAGAGGGGTGTGCAAGGATGGGAAAGGGGCGTGCAAGGCGGCAGAAGTGTGCAAGGTGGGAGGGGATGTGCAACGATGGAGAGACAGCGTGTGTAAGGAGGTGGAGGCAGTGTGCAAGGATGCAGAGGGGCGTGCAAGGGAGGAGGGGGTGTGTAAGGGGGGAGAGGTGCACAAGGAGGGGGCAGGGGTGTGCAAGGATGGGGAGGGAGCGTGCAACGGTGGGGAGGGGGCGTGTGTAAGAAGATGGAGGGGGCGTGCAAGGATGCAGAGGGGCGTGCAAGGATGGGAAGGGGACGTGCAAGGGGGCTGAAGTGTGCAAGGAGGGAGGGGACATGCAACAATGGGGAGAGGGCGTGTGCAAGGAGGTGAAGGGCGTGCAAGGGTGGAGGGGTGTGTGTAAATGGGGAGAAGGAACGTGCAACGGTGGGGAGGGGGCGTGTGCAAGGAGGTGGAGGGATGTGCAAGGATGCAGAGGGGCGTGCAAGGATGGGAAGGGGGGCGTGTAAGGGGGGAGAGGTGTGCAAGGAGGGAACAGGGGTGTGCCAGAACAGGGAGGGGGTGTGCAAGGGTGTACGGGTGTGCAAGGGGGTGGTGTAATCGTTGCACACGCATGTGCAAGGGTGTCAAGTAGTGCGAGCGCTGTGGGGGTGCACGGTGGGGGGGCGGGGGGGGGCAACCCTAAAACGTGACCCCAATGCCCCCAGCCTAACCCTAACCCCAAGCCCACTCGGTCCTGCGTGCCTGTGTGTAACTTTGCACGTTTGCACGCGCGTGTGCAAGGAGAGGGATACTGAGATAGAGGCTCTGGGGTCCACCGCCCCATAACCACGACCCCCAACGTGCAACCTCCACCCCCAACCCCACCCCTTCCCCCCATAACCCGATGCCACCCACGTGCGTGTGACCTCACGGTCTTTCACACGCGTGTGCAAAAGTGCAAACATGATGGTAGAGACTTTGGGAGGGGTTCAG
>NW_018364786.1:26913-28015 GCF_002078875.1 Numida meleagris | reverse complement strand
TAGTCCGGCTGTAGTTTGGTTGGAGTCCGGCTGTAGTTTGGCCGTAGTTTGGCCGTAGTCCGGCTGTAGTCCGGCTGTAGTCCGGCTGTAGTTTGGCTGTAGTCCGTCTATAGTCCGGCCGTAGTTTGACTGTAGTTTGGCTGGAGTCCGGCTGGAGTTTGGCTGTAGTCCGTCTATAGTCCGGCTGTAGTTCGGTTGGAGTCCGGTTGTAGTCCGGCTGTAGTCCGTCTATAGTCCGGCTGTAGTTTGGTTGTAGTTTGGCCGTAGTCCGGCTGTATTTTGGCTGTAGTCCGGCCGTAATTTGGCTGTAGTCTGGCTGTAGTCTGGCTGTAGTCTGGCTGTAGTTTGGCTGTAGTCCAGCTATAGTCTGGCTGTATTCCGGCTGTAGTCCGGTTGTAGTCCGGCCGTAGTCCGGCCGTAGTCCGGCTGTAGTCCGGCTGTAGTCCGGCCGTAATCCGGCCGTAATCCGGCTGTAGTCCGGCTGTAGTTTGGCTGTAGTTTGGCTGTAGTTTGGCTGTAGTTTGGCTGTAGTCCGTCTATAGTCCGGCTGTAGTTTGGTTGGAGTCCGGCTGTAGTTTGGCCGTAGTTTGGCTGTAGTCCAGTTGTAGTCCGGTTGTAGTTTGGTTGTTGTTCAGCTGTAGTCTGGCTGTAGTCTGGCTGTAGTGTGGCCGTAGTGTGGCCGTAGTGTGGCCGTAGTGTGGCCGTAGTCCGGCCGTAGTGTGGCCGTAGTGTGGCCGTAGTGTGGCTGTAGTGTGGCCGTAGTTTGGCCGTAGTCCGGTTGTAGTTGGGCCGTAGTCTGGCCGTAGTCCAGCTATAGTCCGGCTGTAGTCCGGCTGTAGTTTGGTTGTAGTCCGGCTGTAGGAAACCCAGTGTGGCTTGGCCTGCCGCCTCGCTGGGAGGCAACGGGGCCAATTTGAAGGGAAAAAGAGCAGAAAATGGGGAGCGCGAGGGCGGGGGCGAGGCTTTGGGGTCGGACCCGGCGCCGTTTCGGGGGAAATTCGATGGAAACAGTGACTTCCGAGGGTCGGCTTCAGGCGGGGATGGAGAGAGCGCGGGGGGGGTCCCCATCACATCCCATCCCCGTCCCCATCCTCATCCCATT
>NW_018364786.1:20883-22473 GCF_002078875.1 Numida meleagris | reverse complement strand
AAGTCTTGGAGCATTGAGTTTCCCAAGGTCTTGGGGTGATGGGTTTCCCAAAGTCTTTGAGTGCCGGGTTTCCCAAAATCCTGGACTGTTGAGTTTCCCAAAATCCTGGACTGTTGAGTTTCCCAAAATCTTGGAGTGTTGAGTTTCCCAAAGTCTTGGAAGCGCTGGGTTTCCCAAAGTCTTGGAGCGTTGAGTTTCCCAAAGTCTTTGGGTGTTGGGATTCCCAAAGTCTTTGGGTGTTGGCTTTCCCAAAGTCTTGGAGTGTTGGCTTTCCCAAATTTCCCAGCAGGGTTGGGTTTCCCAAAATCTTGGAGCATTGAGTTTCCCAAAGTCTTGGAGCGTTGAGTTTCCCAAAGTCTTTGAGTGTTGGGTTTCCCAAAGTCTTTGAGGGTTGGGTTTCCCAAAGTCTTTGAGGGTTGGGTTTCCCAAAATCTTGGACTGTTGAGTTTCCCAAAATCTTGGAGCGTTGAGTTTCCCAAAGTCTTGGAGCGTTGAGTTTCCCAAAGTCTTTGGGTGTTGGCTTTCCCAAAGTCTTGGAGTGTTGGCTTTCCCAAATTTCCCAGCGGGGTTGGGTTTCCTAAAATCTTGGACTGTTGAGTTTCCCAAAGTCTTGGAGCGTTGGGTTTCCCAGCATCTTGGAGTGCTGGGTTTCCCAAATTTCCCATCAGGGTTGGGTTCCCCGATGTCCTTGGGTGCCGGGTTTCCCGCGGGGGTCTGGCCGCTGGGCTCCCCCCGTTCCCAGCCCGCGCTGAGCGCGCCGCGTCCCCGCAGGGATCAGAAAGCCGCGGAGCAGCTGACGCGGACCCTGCGCGGCGTCATGCGCGTGGGGCTGGTGGCCAAGGGGCTGCTGCTGAAAGGAGACCTGGACCTGGAGCTGGTCCTGCTGTGCAAGGACAAGCCCACCTCCGAGCTCCTGCAGAAAGTGGCCGACAACCTGGGCGTGCAGCTGGCGGTGAGTGCCCCCCACCCCCCACAAACCCCCCCGGACCCCAAAGCTCGGCGTCGTGCCGTGCCCGCTCGGCGCTTCGGTCCCGGTTACGCTGAACCGTGCCGCCGCGTTCCAGGCCATCACCGAAGACAAATACGAGATCATCCAATCGGTCGGGGACGCCGCCATCGTCATCAAGAACACGAAGGAGCCGCCGCTGACGCTCACCATCCACCTGACGTCGCCGGTGGTGCGCGAGGAGATGGAGAAGCAGCTCGCCGGAGGTACGGGAGATCCGGAACCCCGCGGCCGGGCCGGGCCGATCCGTTCGGTTCCGGCTCCGTCCTGGAGCCCCACGGGGAGCGCATCCCCCGGGGCATTTGAGCTCCGAGAGCGCCCGGTGCCTCCAGGCAGGAGCCACGACCCCGAGCGGGGCCTTTTCCCAGTGGGGCCTCACTGCTTTGCTCCTTTTTTGTTGGTTTTTTGGGGGTTTTTTTGGGTGACGTTTCACCTCGGTTCGCCTTCGGTCTCTCCGGCACGGCACTGAGAGCACCCGGAGGCTCGGCCCCCGAGGGTTTGCATGCCCCACCATGGGGCGGCCCAGTGACAACGGGGAGACGTGCCCCGCTCCTCCGTGTCCCCGGCGGGCCGGTGGTGTCCCC
>NW_018364786.1:18291-20436 GCF_002078875.1 Numida meleagris | reverse complement strand
GAGGGCCGGCGTGGGGCCGTGGTTGAGCTGCGCCCCGTTGCTCCCAGCGCCTGATGCGGATCTTCGTGAACGACGACCGCCACGTGATGGCGAAGCACAGCGCCGTGTACCCGACGCAGGAGGAGCTGGAGGCGGTGCAGAACATGGTGTCCCACACCGAGCGCGCGCTCAAGGCCGTCTCCGATTGGATCGACGAGCAGGAGAAGGTCGGCGGCGGGGAGCAGCCCGAGGCCGAGGCCATGGAGACGGCGGCGGAGGAGGAGAACAAGGAGGGGGGGTAAGGACGTGGCTTCACCACGAAGATGTGATGTGCGGCGTTGGGTTCCCCAAGATGTTCAGCGTGGGGTTCCCTGAGTTGTTCAGTGTTGGGTTCCCTGTGATGTTCAGCCCTGGTTTCCCTATGATGTTCAGTGTTGGGTTCCCCAGGTTGTTCAGTGTTGGGTTCCCTGGGGTCCCTGTAATGTTCAGTGCTCGGTTCCCCGTGATGTTCAGCATTGGGTTCCCCGTAATGTTCAGCATTGGTTTCTCTGAGTTGTTCAGCATTGGGTTCCCCAAGATGTTCAGCGTTGGGTTCCCTGAGTTGTTCAGTGTTGGGTTCCCTGGGTTCCCCGTGATGTTCAGCGTTGGGTTCCCTGTGACGTTCAGCGTTGGGTTCCCTGTGATGTTCAGCGTTGGGTTCCCCGAGTTGTTCAGCGTTGGGTTCCCCGTGATGTTCAGCATTGAGTTCCTCAGGTTATTCAGCGTTGGGTTCCCCAAGTTGTTCAGTGTTGGGTTCCCTGGGTTCCCCGTGATGTTCAGTGTTGGGTTCCCCGTGATGTTCAGTGTTGGGTTCCCTGGGTTCCCCGTGATGTTCAGCATTGGGTTCCCCGTGATGTTCAGTGTTGGGTTCCCCGTGATGTTCAGCATTGAGTTCCTCAGGTTATTCAGCGTTGGGTTCCCCGTGATGTTCAGCGTTGGGTTCCCCGTGATGTTCAGCGTTGGGTTCCCCGTGATGTTCAGTGTTGGGTTCCCTGAGTTATTCAGTGTTGGGTTCCCTGAGTTATTCAGTGTTGGGTTCCCCGAGTTGTTCAGCGTTGGGTTGCCCGTGATGTTCAGCATTGGGTTCCCTTTGATGTTCAGCGTTGGGTTCTCTAGGTTCCCCGTAATGTTCAGCATTGGGTTCCCTGCGATGTTCAGCGCTGGGTTCCCCGTGATGTTCAGCATTGGGTTCCGCAGGTTGTTCAGCGTTGAATTCCCCAAGTTGTTCAGTGTTGGGTTTCCTGGGTTCCCCGTGATGTTCAGCGTTGGGTTCCCTGTGATCTTCATTGTTGGGTTCCATGTGATGTTCAGTGTTGGGTTCCCCTTGATGTTCAGCGTTGGGTTCCCTGCGATGTTCCGCGCTGGGTTCCCCGTGATGTTCAGCATTGGGTTCCCCAGGTTGTTCAGCGTTGGGTTCCCTGGGTTCCTTCCCCGTGATGTTCAGCGTTAGGTTCCCCAGGTTGTTCAGCATTGAATTCCCCGAGTTGTTCAGTGTTGGGTTCCCTGGGTTCCCCGTGATGTTCAGTATTGGGTTCCCTGTGATGTTCAGCGTTGGGTTCCCCGTGATGTTCAGCGTTGGGTTCCCCGAGTTGTTTAGTGTTGGATTCCCTGTGATGTTCAGTGTTGGGTTCCCCGGGTTCCCCGTGATGTTCAGTGTTGGGTTCCCCGAGTTGTTCAGTGTTGGGTTCCCCAAGATGTTCAGCATTGGGTTCCCCAAGATGTTCAGTGTTGGGTTCCCCATGATATTCAGTGTTGGGTTCCCTGGGTTCCCTGGGTTGTTCAGTGTTGGGTTCTTCGAGTGTTTTTGAAATGGAGTTCCCCAAGGGCTCTTTGAGCATTGGGTTCCTCGAGGGGTCTTTGAGGGTTGGGTTCCACGATGCCTTTGAGGGTTGGGTTCCGCGACGTTTTTGAGTGCTGGGTTTCCCAAGGGGTCTTTGAGCGTTGGGTTCCCTGACATTTTTGAGTGTTGTGTTCCCCGAGGGGTCTTTGAGTGTTGGGTTCCGTAGCATCTTCGAGCATTGGGTTCCCCAAGGGATCTTTGAGGGTTGAGTTCCCCAATGTTTTCGAGCAGTGCTTCCCCAAGGGGTCTTTGAAGGCTGGGTTTCCCGAATGCCTTTGAGCATTGGG
>NW_018364786.1:15995-17106 GCF_002078875.1 Numida meleagris | reverse complement strand
ATCCCCCCCGTATCCCCACCGTGGGGCGGCTCGGTGGGGTCGGGCCGAGCGCTTGGGGATGCGCGGCCCGGAGAGGGGAAGAAGCTGACGGCGCCTTGCGGTGGTGCCTGCCAGGACCTTGCCGCGTGGGGCAGGCGGCGGCAGAGCGAGGGGGGAGCGGCTCGGAGCTCCAGGAGGGGACGATGGGGGGCAGGCGTGGGGGAAAGCGGCGCCTCGAGGGCGGGGAGAGCCCGGCGCCGCGGCCCGGAGCTGGGGGTGCCCCGTTCCCGGAGGTGCCCGCGGGCATGGGAGGGCCCTGAGCCTCTGGGGGGTCCCTTCCGACCCAACCGTGCTGGGATCCTGTGATTCTGTGATCTTTCAGGACCCTCCGAACGCGAGCTCAACCCATCCCGTGGTCCTGGGATCTTTGAGGACCCTTCCAGGCCGAACCCAAAGCCCTTCTGTGGTTCTCTCGTCTTTGAGAGCCCTTCAACCCGACCCACCCCCATGTATCACTCCATGGTTCTGCGGTCTGTAAGGACTCTTCCAGCCTGGCCCTTTCTGTTGTTCCACGGTTCTGTGGCCTTTGAGGACCCTTCCAAATTCAACCCAACCCATTCCAAGGTTCTGCAACCTTTCAGGACCCTTCCAAACTCAACCCAACGTATTCCAAGGTTCTACAACCTTGAAGGACCCTTCCAACCCAAACTCAAACCCATTCCAGGGTTCTACGACCTTGAAGGACCCTTCCAACCCAAACCCAACCCATTCCAAGGTTCTACAACCTTGAAGGACCCTTCCAAACTCAACCCAATGCATTCCAAGGTTCTACAGCCTTGAAGAACCCTTCCAACCCAAACTCAAACCCGTTCCAAGTTTCTCCAACCTTTCAGGACCCATCCAAACTCAACCCAACCCATTCCAAGGTTCTACAACCTTGAAGGACCCTTCCAACCCAAACCCAACCCATTCCAAGGTTCTACGACCTTGAAGGACCCTTCCAACCCAAACTCAAACCCTTTCCAAGGTTCTACAACCTTTTGGGACCCTTCCAAACTCAACCCACCCCATTCCAAGGTTCCACAACCTTGAAGGACCCTTCCAACCCAAACCCAACCCATTCCAAGGTTCT
>NW_018364786.1:5576-10195 GCF_002078875.1 Numida meleagris | reverse complement strand
CGCGCCGGTTTTGCCGACGCCGACGCCGCCTTCTCGCGCCCAGAGGAGAAAGTGGAGCCGCCCCAGGCCATGAACGCGCTGATGAAGCTGAACCAGCTCAAACCCGGCCTCCAGTACAAGCTGGTGTCCCAGACCGGCCCCGTGCACGCTCCCATCTTCACCATGTCGGTGGAAATCGACGGCAGCACCTTCGAGGCGTCGGGGCCGTCCAAGAAGACGGCCAAGCTGCACGTGGCCGTCAAGGTGAGCGCCGAGCGGCGCGGCCGGGATGGGCTGCGGGGAGGGAGCGCTGCGTGGAATGGAGAACGGAGGGAGGCCTGGTGGCAACCGCGGGGCTGCGAGCTGGCAGCGTGCCGTGGTGGCCAAGGGGGCCCGTGGTGTTCTGGTGGTCAACGGTTGGCCAAGAGTTGGCCAAGGATTGACCATGAGCCACCAGCGTGCCATGGTGGCCAAGGGGGCCCATGGTGTTCTGGTGGTCTGCGGTTGACCAACAGTTGGCCAGGTGGTTGACCATGAGCCGGCAGTGTGCCATGGTGGCCAAGGGGGCCCGTGGTGTTCTGGTGGTCAACGGTTGACCAACTGTTGACCAAGGGTTGACAATGAGCCAGGAGTGTGTCCTTATGGCCAAGACCAGCAGTGGCCGGTGGTTGAGCAGCAGTTGGCCAAGGGTTGACGGTGAGCCAGCAGCATGCCATGGTGGCCAAGGAGGCCAGCGGTATTCTGGTGGTCTGCGGTTGACCAACAGTTGACCAAGGGTTGACCATGAGCCAGGAGTGTGTCCTTGTGGCCAAGACCAGCAGTGGCCGGTGGTTGAGCAGCAGTTGGCCAAGGGTTGACGGTGAGCCAGCAGCGTGCCCTGGTGGCCAAGGAGGCCCATGGTGTTCTGGTGGTCTGCGGTTGACCAACAGTTGGCCAGGTGGTTGACCGTGAGCCAGCAGCGTGCTGTGGTGGCCAAGAGGGCCCGTGGTGTTCTGGTGGTCAACGGTTGGCCAACAGTTGGCCAAGGATTGACCATGAGCCGGCAGCGTGCCGTGGTGGCCAAGGGGGCCAGTGGTGTTCTGGTGGTCAGCGGTTGGCCAACGGTTGGCCAAGGGTTGACCATGAGCCAGCAGTGTGTCCTTATGGCCAAGACCAGCAGTGGCCAGCGGTTGAGGAGCAATTGATGAAGGGTTGACCATGAGCCGGCAGCGTGCCGTGGTGGCCAAGAGGGCCGGTGGTGTTCTAGTGGTCAACGGTTGGCCAACAGTTGGCCAAGGGTTGACCACGAGCTGGCAGCGTGCCGTGGTGGCCAAGAGGGCCCGTGGTGTTCTGGTGGTCAACAGTTGGCCAAGGGTTGACCAAGGGTTGACCGTGAGCCAGGAGTGTGTCCTTGTGGCCAAGACCAGCAGTGGCCGGTGGTTGAGCTGCAGTTGACGAAGGGTTGACTGTGAGCCAGCAGCGTGCCATGGTGGCCAAGGAGGCCAGCGGTGTTCTGGTGGTCAACGGTTGACCAACAGTTGACCAAGGGTTGACCATGAGCCAGGAGTGTGTCCTTGTGGCCAAGACCAGCAGTTGGCTGGTGGTTGAGGAGCAATTGATGAAGGGTTGACCGTGAGCTGGCAGCGTGCCGTGGTGGCCAAGGGAGTCAGGAGCATTGTGGTGGCCAACGGTTGACCAAGAGTTGGCCAAGGGTTGACCATGAGCCAGGAGTGTGTCCTTGTGGCCAAGACCAGCAGTGGCCGGTGGTTGAGCTGCAGTTGGCCAAGGGTTGACCGTGAGCCGGCAGCGTGCCGTGGTGGCTAAGAGGGCCGGTGGTGTTCTAGTGGTCAACGGTTGACCAACGGTTGGCCAAGTGGTTGACGGTGAGCCGGCAGTGTGCCGTGGTGGCGAAGAGGGCCAGGAGCATTGTGGTGGCCAATGGTTGACCAACTGTTGGCCAAGGGTTGACCATGAGCCAGCAGCGTGCCCTGGTGGCCAAGGAGACCCATGGTGTTCTGGTGGTCAGTGGTTGAGCAACAGTTGGCCAAGGATTGACCATGAGCCAGCAGCGTGCCGTGGTGGCCAAGGGAGCCCGTGGTGTTCTGGTGGTCAGTGGTTGACCAACGGTTGACCAAGGGTGGACCATGAGCCAGGAGTGTGTCCTTATGGCCAAGACCAGCAGTGGCCGGTGGTTGAGCTGCAGTTGATGAAGAGTTGACCACGAGCCGGCAGCGTGCCGTGGTGGCTAAGAGGGCCAGTGGTGTTCTAGTGGTCAACGGTTGACCAACGGTTGGCCAAGTGGTTGACGGTGAGCCAGAAGCGTGCCGTGGTGGCGAAGAGGGCCGGGAGCATTGTGGTGGCCAACGGTTGACCAACTGTTGGCCAAGGGTTGACTGTGAGCCAGCAGCGTGCCCTGGTGGCCAAGGAGGCCCATGGTGTTCTGGTGGTCAACGGTTAGCCAACTGTTGACCAAGGGTTGACGATGAGCCANATTGTGGTGGCCAGTGGTTGACCAACAGTTGGCCAAGGGTTGACCACGAGCTGGCAGCGTGCCGTGGTGGCCAAGAGGGCCAGTGGTGTTCTGGTGGTCAGCGGTTGGCCAACAGTTGGCCAAGTGGTTGACGGTGAGCCGGCTGCGTGGCATGGTGGCCAAGAGGGCCAGGAGCATTGTGGTGGCCAGTGGTTGACCAAGAGTTGGCCAAGGGTTGACTGTGAGCCAGCAGCGTGCCCTGGTGGCCAAGGAGGCCCATGGTGTTCTGGTGGTCAACGGTTGAGCAACGGTTGGCCAAGGGTTGACCATGTGCCGGCAGTGTGCCATGGTGGCCAGGAGGGCCGGTGGTGTCCCGGTGGTCAACAGTTGACCAACACTTGGCCAAGGGTGGACCATGAGCCAGCAGCGTGCCATGGTGGCCAAGGAGGCCAGCGGTGTTCTGGTGGTCAACGGTTGACCAACACTTGGCCAAGGGGTTGACCGCGAGCCGGCAGCGTGCGTTCATTGACCAAGAAGGCCAATGGTTGCCCCGTGGTTGCCCAGTGGTTGCCCAGTGGCTGACCACGAGCCGGCAGCGTGCCCCGGTGGCCAAGAGGACCAATGGGGCCCTGGGCTGCGTTGCCCAGAGCGCGGCCAGCCGGGCAGGGGGGGGCTCCTCCTCCCGGTAAGGCTGCAGCCGGAGCGCCGGGCCCGGTGCCGGGCTCCCAGTTCAGGGCAGACAAGGCTGGGCTCTGCCCGGTGCCGGGCTCCCGGTTTGGGGCAGACAAGGCCGGGCTCTGCCTGGTGCCGGGCTCCCAGTTTGGGGCAGACAAGGCCGGGCTCTGCCCGGTGCCGGGCTCCCAGTTTGGGGCAGACAAGGCCGGACTGTGCCCGGTGCCAGGCTCCCGGTTTGGGGCAGATGAGGCCGGGCTTTGCCCGGTGCTGGGCTCCCAGTTCTGGGCAGACGAGCCCGGGTTCTGCCCGGTGCCGGGCTCCCAGCTCGGGGCAGACACGGGGCTGCTGCAGAGGTGGGGGGTGGCTCCGGGGACCCCTTTGAGCCCCACGGCTCCGGGACGTCGAGGTTCCGTGGTTCCAGCCGTGGAGGCCCCGCTCCTTCCCGCAGGTGCTGCAGGATATGGGGTTGCCCACGGGAGCGGAGGGCAAGGAATCCGGCAAAGGCGACGAGTCGGCCGAGGAGACGGAGCAGAAGCCGGTGGTGGTGGCTCCTCCGCCCGTGGTGGAAGCGGTGTCGACACCCAGCGCCGCTTCCCCTCCTTCGGATCAGACCTCAGAGGTGGGGGTCCCGTGGGGCCGCGTTGGGGTCTGGTGGGGCATGGGGGTCCCGTGGGGCCGTGTTGGGGTCTGGAGGGGCATAGGGGTCCCATGGGGCAGTGTTGGGGTCCAATGGGGCATGGGGGTCCCATGGGGCAGCATTGGGATCCAGTCCGACATGGGGGTCCCATGGGGCAGTGTTGGGGTCCAGTCCGACATGGGTGTCCCATGGGGTGGTGTTGGGGTCCCATAGGGCGGTGTTGGGGTCCAGTGGGGCAGTGTTGGGGTCCCATGGGTCAGGCATGGGGGTCCCGTGGGGCAGTGTTAGGGTCCCATGGGGCATGGGGGTCCCATGGGGCGGTGTTGGGGTCCCATGGTGCAGCGTTGGGGTCCAGTGGGGCAGTGTTGGGGTGCCATGGGGCAGCATTGGGGTCCAGTGGGGCAGTGTTGGGGTCCGGTGGGGCAGTGTTGGGGTCCAGTCCGACATGGGGGTCCCATGGGGCAGTGTTGGGGTCCCATGGGGCAGTGTTGGGATCTGGTGGGGTGGCATTGGGGTCCAGTCAGACATGGGGGTCCCATGGGGCAGTGTTGGGGTCCCATGGGGCAGCATTGGGGTCCAGTCTGACATGGGTGTCCCATGGGGGAGTGTTGGGGTCCAATGGGGCATAGGGGTCCCATGGGGGATTGTTGGGGTCCAGTCAGACATGGGGGTCCCATGGGGCAGCATTGGGGTCCAGTCCGACATGGGGGTCCCATGGGGCAGCATTGGGGTCCAGTCCGACATGGGGGTCCCATGGGGCAGTGTTGGGGTCCAGTCCGACATGGGGGTCCCATGGGGCAGTGTTGGGGTCCCATGGGGCAGTGTTGGGGTCCCATGGGGCAGCATTGGGGTCCAGTCCGACATGGGGGTCCCATGGGG
>NW_018364786.1:2478-4473 GCF_002078875.1 Numida meleagris | reverse complement strand
GGGGCAGTGTTGGGGTCCCGTGGGGCCGTGTTGGGGTCTGGAGGGGCATAGGGGTCCCATGGGGCAGTGTTGGGGTCTGGTGGAGCATGGGGGTCCCATGGGGCAGCGTTGGGGTCCCATGGGGCAATGTTGGGGTCCGGGGGGGTGGCGTTGGGGTCCAGTCCGACATGGGGGTCCCATGGGGCAGCGTTGGGGTCCAGTCTGACATGGGTGTCCCATGGGGTGGCATTGGGGTCCCATGGGGCAGTGTTGGGGTCCAGGGGGGCAGTGTTGGGGTCCCATAGGGTGGCTTTGGGGTCCCATGGGTCAGTGTTGGGGTCCCATGGGGCAGTATTGGGGTCTGGTGGGACATGGGGGTCCCATGGATCAGTTTTGGGGTCCAGTGGGGTGGCGTTGGGGTCCAGTCAGACATGGGGGTCCCATGGGGCAGCGTTGGGGTCCCATGGGTCAGACATGGGGGTCCCATGGGGCGGTGTTGGGGTCCAGTCCGACATGGGGGTCCCATGGGGGAGTGTTGGGGTTCAATCCGACATGGGTGTCCCATGGGGTGGCATTGGGGTCCCATGGGGCAGCGTTGGGGTCCGGGGGGGCAGTGTTGGGGTCCAGTCCGACATGGGGGTCCCATGGGGCGGCGTTGGGGTCCAGTCCGACATGGGGGTCCCATGGGGCAGTGTTGGGGTCCAGTCCGACATGGGGGTCCCATGGGGCAGTGTTGGGGTCCCATGGGGCAGTGTTGGGGTCCCATGGGGCAGCATTGGGGTCCAGTCCGACATGGGGGTCCCATGGGGGAGTGTTGGGGTCCAATGGGGCATGGGGGTCCCATGGGGGAGTGTTGGGGTTCAGTCCGACATGGGTGTCCCATGGGGTGGCATTGGGGTCCCATGGGGCAGCGTTGGGGTCCAGTGGGGCAGCGTTGGGGTCCGGTGGGGCAGTGTTGGGATCTGGTGGGGTGGCATTGGGGTCCAGTCCGACATGGGGGTCCCATGGGGCAGCGTTGGGGTCCAGTGGGGCAGTGTTGGGGTCCGGTGGGGCAGTGTTGGGGTCCAGTTAGACATGGGGGTCCCATGGGGCAGTGTTGGGGTCCAATGGGGCATGGGTGTCCCATGGGGGAGTGTTGGGGTCCAGTCCGACATGGGGGTCCCATGGGGCGGCGTTGGGGTCCCATGGGGCAGCACTGGGGTCCAGTCCGACATGGGTGTCCCATGGGGTGGCATTGGGGTCCCATGGGGCAGTGTTGGGGTCCCATGGGGCGGCGTTGGGGTCCAGTCCGACATGGGGGTCCCATGGGGCAGCGTTGGGGTCCAGTGGGGCAGCGTTGGGGTCCGGTGGGGCAGTGTTGAGATCTGGTGGGGTGGCATTGGGGTCCAGTCCGACATGGGGGTCCCATGGGGCGGTGTTGGGGTCCCATGGGTCAGACATGGGGGTCCCATGGGGCGGTGTTGGGGTCCCATGGGGCAGTGTTGGGGTCCAGTCCGACATGGGGGTCCCATGGGGCGGCGTTGGGGTCC
The DNA here is from genome assembly GCF_002078875.1 of Numida meleagris. Lineage (NCBI taxonomy): Eukaryota > Metazoa > Chordata > Aves > Galliformes > Numididae > Numida > Numida meleagris. The sequence continues at coordinate 2,965 of NW_018364786.1, read as the reverse complement.
CATGGGGCGGCGTTGGGGTGCGGGGGGGTCCCAGTTTGCGCGGTGACGGGGCGGCGTTGCTTTGTGCCGGGGGCAGAACGTGAAGCAGCAGGGACCAATCCTGACCAAGCACGGCAAGAACCCGGTGATGGAGCTGAACGAGAAGCGGCGCGGGCTCAAGTACGAGCTCATCTCCGAGACGGGCGGCAGCCACGACAAGCGCTTCGTCATGGAGGTGGGGGCCCCGCCGACCCACGGCTTGGGGGGCAGAACTCCTACCACCCAGGGACCCCCAGCCCCATGGCTTTGGGGGGAGCTCCTCTGACCCAGATACCCCAGCCCCACGGCTTTGGGGAGGAGAACTCCTCCAGCCCAGATCCCCAGCCCCCCATGGACTTGGGGGGATCTTCCCCAACTCCAAAGGCTTTGGGAGGAGTTCCTCCAACCCAGCCCCACAGCTCTGGGGGGCAGAACTCCTCTGACCCAGAGACCCCCAGCCCCACGGCTC
>NW_018364786.1:0-516 GCF_002078875.1 Numida meleagris | reverse complement strand
TGGGGGGCAGAACTCCTCTGACCCAGAGACCTTCACCCCACGGCTCCTGGGATGAGAAGTCCTCTGACCCAGAGACCCCCAGCCCCACGGCTTTGGGGGGAGCTCCTCCAACCCAGCCCCACAGCTCTGGGGGGCAGAACTCCTCTGACCCAGGGAGCCCCAGCCCCACGGCTTGGGGGGCAGAACTCCTCCAACCCAGATACCCCCAGCCCCACGGCTCCTGGGGGGAACTCCTCTGACCCAGAGACCCCCAGCCCCACGGCTTGGGGGGCAGAACTCCTCCCACCCAGACACCCCCAGCCCCACGGCTCCTGGGGGGAGCTCCTCCGACCCAGACACCCCCAGCCCCATGGCTCCTGGGGGGAGCTCCTCCGACCCAGAGACCCCCAGCCCCATGGATGTGGGGGGCAGAACTCCTCTGACCATGAGACCCCTAGCCCCACGGCTTTGGGGGGAGCTCCTCCGACCCAGATACCCCAGCCCCACGGCTTGGGGGGCAGAACTCCTCTGACCCAG
>NW_018364785.1:31522-32098 GCF_002078875.1 Numida meleagris | reverse complement strand
GGGAACATGGGATGCCAGGATCATGGTCAAAGTTGGGAGCATGATGCGGCCCCACAGGAACACGTGTTGGGAATGCGATGCGGGAACACGGGAACGTGGCTCGTTTTGGGAGTGTGACACGGGATCATGGGATGGTGGGATCATGGTCCGTGTTGGGAATGCGGCATGGGATCATGGGATGGTGGGATCTTGGTCCGTGTTGGGGATGTGATGTGGGATCATGGGATGGTGGGATCATGGTCCGTGTTGGGAGCTTGGTGCAGGAACACGGAACACGGTCCAGGTTGGGAACGTGAGGTGGGAACATGGGAACACGATCCGTGTTGGGAGCGTGACGTGGGATCATGGGATGATGGGATCTTTGGCCATGTTGGGAGTGTGATGTGGTCCCATAAGAACACGTGTTGGGAGCATGATATGGGAACATGGGATGCCAGGATCATGGTCAAAGTTGGGAGCGTGATGCGGCCCCACAGGAACACGTGTTGGGAATGCGATGCGGGAACACGGGAACGTGGCTCGTTTTGGGAGTGTGACACGGGAACATGGGATGGTGGGATCATGGGCCGTGTTGGG
>NW_018364785.1:21579-26308 GCF_002078875.1 Numida meleagris | reverse complement strand
CCTTCTCTCCTCCCTCCTTCTCTCCTCCACCCTACTCCATACCACTCTTCTCCTTCCCACTCTTCTCTCCTCCCTCCTTTCTCCCCCATCCTCATCCCCCAACCCTTACTCCCACCCTTCTCCCTGCGTCCATTTCCTTCCCTCCATTTCCTTCCCTCCATTTCCTTCCCTCCTTTCCTTCCCTCCTTTCCTCCCTTCTTCCTCCTCCCCCGGCCCTTCCCTCCCACGCTTTTTCCTCCCTCCATTTCCCACCCACACTTCTCCCTCTCTCATTCTTCCTCCCATCCTCCCCTCGTCCCTCCTTCTCCCTTCCTTCTCTCCTCCACTCTTCTCTCCTCCCCACTTCCTTCTCCCTCCCTCCTTCTCCCTCCCCTCTCCTCCCCGCTCAGCTCCCTCCGGGCTGTCAACCCTCATCCCGGAGCCATCCATTCCCCGCTCATTAACGCCGTTAACGAGGGTGACGCTGCTCCCCGCAGGCGGTGGCGGTCACCATGAGCACCCGGCAGCTGCTGCTGTGCCTCTCGCTCTGCGTGGTGTGCGTGGCCAGCAAACCCACGGAGAAGAAGGAGCGCGTGCACCACGAGGCGCCGCTGAGCGACAAGGCGCACGACGACGCGCAGAGCTTCGACTACGACCACGACGCCTTCCTGGGCGCCGACGAGGCCAAGACCTTCGACCAGCTGACGCCGGAGGAGAGCAAGGAGAGGCTGGGGTAAGGGCGCGCTCCCCGGCCCCACGGCGGGGCCACGATTGGGGGAATCCGTGGCAAAACGGGGGTGACGTGTTGGCGTGGCGCTGGTGGACGTGGGTTGGCGGCGGTGGGTGGGTTTGGTGGTCCCAGAGGGATTTCCCGACCCTAATGGTTCCGCAGCCCTTTTGAGGGACGTGGTTTGGTGGGCGTCACTGGTGATGGTTGGACTTGGTGGTCCTAGAGGGATTTCCCAACCCTAGTGATCCCATGATCCTATTGAGGGATGTAGTTTGGTGGTGTCGGTGGTGATGGTTGGATTTGGTGATCCTGAGGGTGTTTTCCAACCCTCATGGTTCCATGATCCTACTTAGGGACCTGGTTTGGTGCGTTACATTGGTGGTGGGTGGATTTGGGGGTCCTAGAGGGATTTCCTGACCCTAATGACTCCATGATCCTACTGAGGGACATCGTTTGTTGGCCGTGGTGGGGATGGTTGGATTTGGTGATCCTGACAGTTCATTTCTGTCTCTAATGACTCCATGATCCTATTTAGGGATGAATTTAGTGATCATGGAGGTCTTTCCCAGCCCTAATAATTCCATGAGCCTTTTTGGGGTCGTGGTTTGCTCGGTGATGGTGGTGGTGGGTGGACTTGGTGATCCTAGAGGGATTTCCAAACTCTCATGATTCCGTGGTCCTATTTAGGGATGTGGTTTAGTAGCCATGGTGGTGACGGTTGGATTTGGTGATCCTAAAGGTTGTTCCCAACCCTCATGATTCCACGACCCTATTTAGGGACGTGGTGAGTGGCCATGGTGGGGGAAGGTGGACTTGGTGGTCCTAGAGGTCTTTCCTGACCCCAATGGTTCCATGCTCCCATTTAGGGACACAGTTTGGTGAGTGATGCTGCTGATGGTCAGATTTGGTGATCCTGAAGGTGTTTTCCAGCCCTGATGGTTCCATGATCCTATTTAGGGATGTGGTTGGTGGCCATGGTGGGGATGGATGGACTTGGTGGTCCTGGAGGTCATTTTCAACACTAATTTTTCTATTTAGAGACACGTTTAGTGGGGACATTGTTGATGAGTGGATGGTTGGATTTGGTGATCCTAAAGGCCATTTCCAACCCCAATGATTCCATGATCCTACTGAGGGACAAGTTTAGTGCGCATGGTGGTGATGAGTTGACAGTGGATCCTGGTGATCTTGGAGGTCATTCCCAACCCCAATAATTCCACGCTCCTATTTGAGGTCAGAGTCAGTAGACATGGTGATGATTCTTGGATTTGGAGATCCTAACGTTCGTTCCCAACCCTGATGTTTCCACGATCCTATTTAGGGACCCGGTTTGGTGGGTGACATTGATGATGGGTTTATGGTTGGAGTTGGTGATCCTAAAGGTCATCCCCAGCCCCCGTGATTCCATGGTCCTGTTCATGGATGTGATTAGTAGATGGCGTTGATGGTGGGTGGATGCTTGGAGTTGGTGATCCTAAAGGTTTTCCCAACCCTAATGATTCCGTGATCCTATTTAGAGACGGTTAGTAGACCTGGTGATGGTTTTTGGATTTGCTGATCCTAGAGGTTGTTTCTGACCCTAATGACTCTGTGGTCCTATTTAGGGACGTGGTGAGTGGCCGTGGTGGGGATGGGTGGACTTGGTGTTCCTAGAGGTCTTTCCCAACCCTAACGACTCCGCGATTCCATTTAGGGACACGTTTTGGTGGGTGACATTGATGACGNGCCACAGGATCCCCAATGGCCAGATCCCAAACTCATCGTGGGTTGGGATCCCCAGTAACGACATGGATGCATCCGCGCTGCCGTAGAATCCCTAGCAGCCGAGCGGGTGGATCCCAACCTCGAGGTGTGCTGGGATCCCCAGTGGCCAAACCAATGGGACCTGAAACTTGGGGTGTTCTGTGATCCCTAACAACCAGATCCCAAACTTGGGGTGTGCTGGGATCCCCAGCAGCCGGATGGGTGGATCCCAAAGTTGCGGTGCGTTGGGATCCCCAGTGTCTAGTTGGTTGGGTCCCCAACCTTGTGGTGCCCCAGGATCCTTAACGGCCGGATTGCGAACTCGAGGTGTGCTGGGGTCCCCAGTAACCAAACCGATGGATCCCAAACTTATAATGCCCCAGAATCCCGGATGAGTAGATCCTGAACTTGCAGTGCGTTGTGATCCCAAATGACCGAACTGATGGGTCTTAAACTGCCTGTGTGTTGGGATCCCCAGTGGCCGGGTGGCTGGGCCCTAAACTTGTGGTGCCCCAGGATCCCTAACAGCCAGATCCCAAACTTGCAGTGTGTTGGGATCCCCAGTGAGCAAAAGGATGGATCCCAAACTCTCAGTGTGTTGGGATCCCCAATGGCCAGATGGTTGGATCCCAAAACTTGTGGTGCTGTGAGATTATTCCTAACGGCCAGATCCCAAAATCACAGTGTATTGTATTGGTCTCCCCGGTAACCAAACGGATGGATCCACGCTGCATTGGGATCCATCATGGCCAAGCGGATGGATCCCACACTCATGGTGTGCTGGGATCCCTGACGGCTGGTGGTTGGACTTTGGGATCCTCACAGATGGATCCCAAAGTTGTGGAGCTCTGTGATTCCTGATGGCCGGATCCCAGTCTCAGGGTGTGCTGGGATCTCCAGTAACCAAAGAGATGGATCCCAAACTTGCAGTGTGTTGGGATCCCCCGTGGCAACACTGATGCGTCCCAAACTCATGGCCCGTTGCGATCCCTAATGGCCGAACCAACAGATCCCAAACTCGGTCTGTGCTGTGATCCCTAACAGCCAAATCAACAGATCCCAACCTTGTGACGCGTTGGGATCCCTAACGACCAAGTGGTGGTTCCCAAACCCACAGTGTGTTGGGATCCCTGACACCGATCCCAAACCCACAGTGTGTTGGGATCCCTGACACCGATCCCAAACCCACAGTGTGTTGTGATCCCTGACACCGATCCCAAGCTCACACTGTGTTGGGATCCCTGGTGGCCGAAGCAGTGGATCCCAAACTCCCGGTCTGTTGTGATCCCTGACAGCCAAATCAACAGCCCCCAAACTTGCAGTGCGCTGTGATCCGTTGTGACACAGCTGGCTGATCCCAAGCTCACGGTGTGTTGGGATCCTTAATCCTAAAGCTGTGGTACATTGGGATCCCCGCTAAGCAAACTGACTGATCCCAAACTTAACTGTGTGCTACGATCCCTAATGGGCACACTGATGGATCCCAAACTCATGGTGTATTGAGATCCCCAATGGCCAAGTGATTGAGTCCCAAACTCATGGTGTGTTGGGATCCCCGGTGGCTAAACCAATGGATCTCAAACCTGTAGTGTATTGGGATCCCTAAAGGCCAAATGTCTGGATCCTAAACCCATGTTATGTTGGGATCCCCAACGGCCAAACCAGTGGATCCCAAACCCATGGTGCATTGAGATCCCCAGTGGCCAAATGATAGAATCCCAAACTCATGGTGTGTTGGGATCCCCAGTGGCCAACCCAATGGATCCCAAACTTGTGGATGTTGATATTCCATTCCTAAAAGCCAAATGTCTGGATCCCAAACCCATGGTGCGTTGGGATCCCTAATGGCCAAACCAGTGGATCCCAAACCCGAGGTGTGTTGGGATGTTTAACGGCCAAACCAATGGATCCCACGCTCAGGCCGCATTGGGATCGACCCCAAAACCCACACCAGGAGCCGGGGCCTCCAGGTACCCCACGTGTGCTGTCTGTCCGCCCGTCTGCGTGTCCTTGCCCTCGCTGTTTGTCTTGGCCGACCATCCGTTGCGACGGGGCCGGTGCTGGTTGGTTGTCCCTGGGACGGATGGGTCACGGCGTCCCCGGGGCGCCAGCACGGCTCCGAGGGTGGGGCTGTGGGTGCTGCCCCCGGAGGGGTCAGTGCGGCCCCGGATCCGCAGCACGAGAGGGGGGTGTGGGCACCGAGCGGCTCTCGGCCACGGCAATGGGCTGTGCAGTACAAATTCACCCTCTGCCCTTCTCCCTCCTTTCCTCCTTCCC
>NW_018364785.1:17310-20182 GCF_002078875.1 Numida meleagris | reverse complement strand
TGGCATTTTGGTGAAAAATGACAGAATTTTGGTGGCTGGCACTCAGCAATCTGCCGGGGAGCAATTCCTCTGGGGAGAAAACAATGGAATTTTCATGAACCGAGTTGGAATTTTCATAGCTTACGTTCTAGGAATCCGCCTGGGAGCTGTGATTTTTTTTGTGGAAAATGTTGGAACTTTGGTTAAAAATGTCAGAATCTTCATGGAAAAGTCAGAATTTTGGTGGCTGGCGCTCAGGAATCCGCCGGGGAGAAATTCTTTTTTGGGGGAAAATGTCGCGATTTTCATGAAAAGTGTTGCAATTTTCATAGCTTGCACTGCAAGGATCTGCCTGGGAGCTGCTTTTTTTTTTTTAAATGTCAGAATTTTGGGGGGAAATGTTGGAATTTTGGTGGCTGCATCCAAGGGGTTGGCCCGGGGGCTGCGTTTTGGTGGAAAATATCAGAGATTTTGTGAAAAATCTTGGAATTTTCATGAAAAGTGCCGCAATTTTCATAGCTTGCACTGCAGGGATCCACCGGGAAGCTGCTTCATTTGGGGTGAAAATGTCGGAATTTTCTTCCATAATAGCGGAATTTCCACCCAAAATGTCCATGTTTGTGTGGCGCGGGATCACGAGTCCTCATGGGAGCTGCGTTTTTTTTTTTTGAAAAATGTTGGAATTTGGGTGAAAAAGGTCAGAATTTTGGTGGCTGGCGCTCAGCAATCCACCTGGGAGAAGCTCTCTTTTGGGGCAAAATGTCGCAATTTTCATAGCTTGCCCTCCAGGAATCTACCTGGGAACTGTATTATTTTTTTTTTTAAGTTGGAATTTTGATGAAAAATATTGGAATTTTGGTGATTTGCTCTCAGGAATCCTCCTGGGAGAAGGGCTTTGGGGGAAAATGATGGAATTTTCGTGAAAGTTTTGGAATTTTCATAGTTCACACTCCGGAAATCCACTCGCGATCTGTGTTTTTTGGGGGAAAATGTTGGAATTTTTGTTCAAAATGTCGGAATTTTTGTTCAAAATGTTGGAGTTTTGGTGGTTTGCCCTTAGGAATCCTCCTGGGACAGGGTTTTTTTTGAGGAAAAAGTCAGAATTTTGGTGCAAAGTGTCGCAATTTTCATAGCTTGCACTGCAGGAATCCGCCCAGAAACTGCTTTTTTTTTTGGTGCAAAATGTCAGAATTTTGGTGAATAACCTCAGATTTTTCATGAAACGCGTCGGTGTCTGCGTGGTGTGTGGCTCAGGACACACCCGGTGGCTGCATTTTGCGGGGAAAAGTGTCGAATTTTCTTGGAAAATGTCACAATTTTGGTGGCTTTGGGATCTAGGATTGCTCACGGCTTTGCTTTCCCCAAAACTCATGGTTTTGGGGTCGCTCACAGTTTTGGGGTCAGGGGACACGCACGGCTTTGGGGTCTGGGATCACTCACGGCCTTTGGGTCGGGGACACATCTTTGGGGTCGGAGGATAACCCATGATTTTAGGGTCACTCACGGCTTTGGTGTCTGGGAGCACTCACAGCTTTGGGGATGGGGACCACTTGTGGTTTTGGGGTCGCTTGCAGCTTTGGGGTCTGGGACTACTCTCAGCTTTGGGGTCATTCACCGCTTTGGGGTCTGGGGACACTCGTGGCTTTGGGGTTGCCCACGGCTTTGGGGTCTGGGGACACTCAGCTTTGGGGTCTGGGATTGCTTGTGGTTTTGGGGTTGCTCACAGCTTTGGGGTCGGGGACCATTTGTGATTTTGGGGTCGCTTGCAGCTTTGGGGTCTGGGACTACTCTCAGCTTTGGGGTCATTCACCGCTTTGGGATCTGGGAGCGCTCGTAGCTTTGGGGTTGCTCACAGCTTTAGAGTCTGGGGACATTCATGGCTTTGGGCCNCCATGGTGGGGATGGTTGGATTTGGTGCTCATAAAGGTCATTGCTGACCCTAATGATTCCACGATCCTATTTGCGGACGTGGTTTGGTGGGTGATGGTGGTGGTGGATGGATTTGGTGATCCCAGAGGGATTTCCTGACTGTGATGACTTCATGACCCTATTGAAGGACGTGGTTAGTGGCCATGGTGGTGATGGGTGGACTTGGTGGTCCTAGAGGGATTTCCTGACCCTAAAGCTTCCATGATCCCATTGAGGGATGTGGTTTGGTGGGTGTTGGTGGTGATGGTTGGATTTGGTGATCCTGAAGGTGTTTCCCAGCTCTCGTGATTCCATGATCCCATTTAGGGACCTGGTTTGGTGGGTGACACTGGTGATAGGTTTATGGTTGGACTTGGTGCTCCTAGAGGTCTTTCCCAACCCTTGTGACTCCGTGATCCCATTGAGGGTCACGGTTTGGTGGGGGTGGTGGGTGGTGGTTGGATTTAGTGCCCTAAAGGTTTTTCTGACCCTAACGATCCATGATCCTGTTAATGGACATCGTTAGTGGTGACGGTGATGGGTGGACCTGGTGATCCTGAAGATGTTTCCCGGCCCCGATGGATCCGTGGTTTTGTGCCCGTACCACTGGGATGTTCCCCTCCCACCGCCAGCCCCAATTAGTGCAAAGGAAGCGCTTCCCTGTAATTAACTCTGAAATGAACTTTGTGGTCGGTGAAAATGAAGTGCTTCCTTTTAATTGACGCCGAAACGAACCTCCTGGTTAGCGAGAACAAACCGCTTCCCTCTAATTAACACTGAAACGAACCTCCTGGTTAGCGAGAACAAACCACTTCCCCCTAATTAACACCGAAACGAACCTCCTGGTCAGCGAGAACGAACCACTTCCCCCTAATTAACACCGAAACGATCCCTCTGATTAGTGAGAACAGAATTTTGGTGGCCTCCATCCTGGGAGCCAGTCTGCAAGAAGGTTTTTTTTGTGAAAAGTGTCAGAATTTGGGGG
>NW_018364785.1:9457-11820 GCF_002078875.1 Numida meleagris | reverse complement strand
CCAGGAGTAGAACTATGAGTAGAGCCAAAAGTAGAGCTAGGAGTAGAACCAAGAGTAGAGCCAGGAGTAGAACTATGAGTAGGGCCAAGAGTAGAGCTAGGAGTAGAACTATGAGTAGAGCCAAGGGTAGAGCTAAGAGCAGAACCAAGAGCAGAGCCAGCAGTAAGCCAAGAGTAAGGCAGCCCCACGTGCTCTCCCGGTGCTGATGTCCAGTCCCGACAGCCCGCACCGGGGGCGGTGCCGTGGCGGCGCATTGCTCCTCGTTGTAAAGCCGGCACCGGTTTGCTCCACGTTTACTCACAGCAAGATCGTCGTCAAGATCGACGGCGACAAGGACGGGTTCGTGACCGTGGAGGAGCTGAGGGAGTGGATTAAGTTCGCGCAGAAGCGGTGGATTTACGAGGACGTGGAGCGGCAGTGGAAGGGCCACGACCTCAACGGGGACGGCACCGTGTCATGGGACGAGTACCGCAATGCCACCTATGGCTCTGTCCTGGGTACGTGACCCCACGACCCTGTGACCCCATGACCCCGTGACCCCTGGCTCTGTCCTCCCACAGAGCAATTGGGTTTGGGGTTAGGGGTTGGGTTTTGGTTAGGGGTCAGGGTTTAGGGTTGGAGTTTGGGCCAGGGGTTGGGGTTGGGGTTGGAGTTGGGGTTTTGGTTAGGGGTCAGGGTTTGGGGTGTGGGTTTGGGTCAGGGGTTGGGGTTTTGGTTAGGGGTCAGGGTTTGGGGTTGAGGTTAGAGTTTGGGTTAGGGGTCAGAGTCAGGTGTCAGGGTTTGGGGTTTGGGTTTTGGTTAGGGGTTAGGGTCAGGGGTCAGTGTTAGGGGTAAGGGTTTGGGGTTGGGGTTTGGGTCAGGAGTCAGGGTTTGGGGTTTGGGTTTTGATTAGGGGTTAGGGTCGGTCAGGAGTTGGGGTTGGGGGTCAGAGTTTGGGATTGGGGTTAAGATTAGGGTCAGGGGTCAGGGTATTAGGGTTTGGGTTAGGGATTAGGATTAGTGATGAGGGTTAGGGTTTGGGGTTATGGTTAGGGGTCAGGATTAGGGGGCAGAGTATTAGGGTTTGAATTAGGGATTAGGGTTAGGGGTTGGGGTTAGGGTTTGTATGTGGGGTTAGGGTTAGGGTTATGACGTGGAATTAGGGTTAGGGGTTGGGTTAGAATTTGGGTTAGGGGTCAGGGTCAGGGGTCAGGGTTAGGTGCTGTCCCCTGCATCCCCCCTGCTTCCCAGCTCAGCCTCTGGGTGCTAACGAGCGCCGTTCGTTAGCGGAGAACCCAAGGGTAGAGCTGGACGTTGTGTACACACCGTGCCCCCACTCAGCCCCCGGCTTCTGGTGTGGGGGGGACACACAGGATGGAGGGGAAAACCCCGCACCCTTCCATTAATTAGCGCCCTCATTAGCACTGGGAGGCTTTGATGACTTCCCAAAGTCGTCTTTGTGCACCTCAGCTTCTCCCCCTCCCCACCCCCACCCAGCGGCCTTGGGCTGCGCGATTTGGGGGAAGAAATGGTGAATTAAGGAAAAGGAGCGTGGGGCTGACGGCGCTTTTTTATTAATTAGCACCCAGAGCCCTAATTGGGAAGCTTTGATGACCTCCCAGAGCCCTTCATGTAGCAGCTCAGTCTCCTCTCTCCCCAGCAGCGCCCTTAGGCTGTGCCATTTGGGGCAAGAAATGGTGAATTAGGCAAAAGGGAGCCCCTTCCAATTCATTAGCGCCCAGGGCCCTAATTAACACCGGGATGGTGCTAATTGATGGCTTCCCACGCCCCCCAAACACCCCACGGCACCCCACCCCGGCTCCGCTGGGCACCCCCTCCTCCCGGCGGCGTGGGTGCGATGGAGAGCTCGGTGAGGAATTAATTGCCGTTAATTGGCGCCGCGTGGCTCCCTCCCCGCAGACGACCCCGATCCCGACGACGGCTTCAACTACAAGCAGATGATGGTGCGCGACGAGCGGCGCTTCAAGATGGCGGACCGCGACGGCGACCTGGCGGCCACCAAGGAGGAGTTCACCGCCTTCCTGCACCCCGAGGAGTACGACTACATGAAGGACATCGTGGTGCAGGTGGGGCGGGCCCCGGCCCCATGGCTCCCCGCTTCCCTGGGGTGCTCATCCCCAGTTAACCGCTGGCTCCCAGTTCCCTGTGGGTCCCAGTTCCCAGTTGATCCGCACCCTCGGTTCCCCACTGGGTCCCAGTTCCCGTTGGGTTCCCACCCCCAGTTCCCCACTGGGTCCCAGTTCCCGTTGGGTTCCCATCCCCTGTTCCCCATTGGATCCCAATTCCCGGTGGATCCCAGTTCCCATTGGGTTCCCATCCCCAGTTCCCCACTGGGTCCCAGTTCCCGTTGGGTTCCCATCCCC
>NW_018364785.1:7286-9247 GCF_002078875.1 Numida meleagris | reverse complement strand
AGGAGTAAAGGCAGGAGGAGAGCCAAGAGTAAGTAAGAGCAGAGCGAAGAGTAGAGCCAAGAGGTAGTGAAGGCAGGAGTAAAGCTAAGAGTAAAGCAAAGAGTAGAGTTAAGAGCAGAGGTAACACTAAAAGCAAAGCCAGGAGCAGAGTCAGGAGTAGAGCCAAGAAGGAGTAAAGCCAAGAGTAACGCTAAGAGTAGAGCCAAGAGGAGAGCTGGGAGTAGAACCAGGAGTAGAGCTAGGAGTGGAGCCAAGAAGGAGTAAAGCCAAGGGTAAAACTAAGAGTAGAGCCAAGAGTAGAATTGAGAAGGAGTAAAGCTAAAGCCAGGAGTGAAGCCAAGAGCAGAGCTAAGAGTAGAGTCAAGAGTAGAGATTAGAGTGGAGCCAGGTGCAAAGCTACAAGGAGAGGCAAAGCAAAGCCAAGAAAGAGTAAAGCTCAAGCTGAGAGTAGAGCCAGGAGTAGAGCCAAGAAGGAGTAAAGCTAAAGTTAAGAGTAAAGCTCAGAGCAGAGGCAGGAGTAGAGCCAGGAGTAAATCCAAGAGTAAATCCAAGAGTAAAGCTGAGAGTGAAGCTGGAAGTAAGGCTAAGAGTAGAGCTTGGAGTAAAGCTGCACGTGACGCTGCGAGACAGGAGTACGAGGAAAGCTGCAAGTGAAGCCAAGAGTAAAACACAAGGCACCAGCGAGTTTAAGAGCAGAGCCAGGAGGAGAGGCAAGAAGAAGGAAAGCCAAGAGTAGAGCCAAGGAGTAAAGCCAAGGAGTAAAGCCAAGAGTAAAGCTAAGAGCAGAGCTAAGAGTAGAGCTGAGAAGGAGTAATAGCCAGGAATAGAGCCAGGAGTAAAGCCAAGAAGGGGTAAAGCCAAGAGTAGAGCTATGAGCAGAGTCAAGAAGGAGTACAGCTAGAACCAAGAGTAAAGCCAAGAGGGAATGAAGCCAAGAGTAAAACTAAGATCAGAGCCAGGAGTAGAGCTTAGAGCCAGGCGTAAAGCTACAAAGAGAGAGGGAGTAAAGCCAAGAGGGAGTAAGGCCATGAGCAGAGCAAAGAGCAGAGCTGAGGCCGTGAGTATAACTTGGAGCAAGAGAAGAGCCAGGAGTAGAAACGTGAGTAGAGCTAAGGGTAGAGCCAAGAGCAGAACTAGAAGTAGAGCCGGGAGTAGAACTGTGAGTGGATCCAGAAGTAGAGCCAGGAACAGGGCCAGCAGTAGAATCAAGAGTAGAGCTAAGCGTAGAGCCAGGAGTAGAATCAAGAGTGGAGCCAAGAGTTGAGACTGTAGTAGGACCAGGAGTTAGAACTAAGAGTAGAATCAAGATTAGAACTATGGGTAGAGCTAAGAGTAGAGCTAAGAGTAGAGCCAAGAATAGGGCCAGATGTAGAATCAAGAATAGAGCCAGGAGTAGGGCCAGGGAGAGAGCCACAAGTTGAACTAAGAGTAGAGCCAAGAGTTGAGCCAGAAGTAGGGCCAGGAGTGCAACTAAGAGTAGAGTCAAGAGTGGAGCTAAGAGTAGGACCAGGAGTAGAACTGTGGGTAGAGCCAAGAGTAGAACCAAGAGTAGAGCCAGGAGTAGAACTGTGAGTAGAGCCAAGAGTAGGACTAGGAGTACAACTATGGGTAGAGCTAAGAGTAGAACGAGGAGTAGAGCCAGGAGTAGAACTGTGAGTAGAGACAAGAGTAGAGCTAAGAGTAGAACCAAGAGTAGAGCTAGCAGTAGAACCAAGAGTAGGACTAGGAGTACAACTATGAGTAGAGCCAGGAGTAGAGCTAAGAGTAGAGCCAAGAGTAGAGGTAGGAGTAGAACCAAGAGTAGAGCCAGGAGTAGAACTGTGAGTAGAGCCAAGAGTAGAGCTAGGAGTAGAATGAGGAGTAGAACCAGGAGTAGAACTATGAGTAGAGCCAAAAGTAGAGCTAGGAGTAGAACCAAGAGTAGAGCCAGGAGTAGAACTATGAGTAGGGCCAAGAGTAGA
>NW_018364785.1:0-296 GCF_002078875.1 Numida meleagris | reverse complement strand
AGTGGGTCCCAATTCCCAGTTCCCATTCTCTCCCCTTCCCAATATCCCAATCAATCCCCACCCCCAATTCCCAGTGGGTCCTCACCCCATTCCCAGTGGGTCCCATTCCCCGCAGTTCCCCATCCCCGATCCCGTTGTGTCCCCCAACCCCACGTGTCCCGTCCCCGCTCCCCGTGGGTCGTGCCACCTCGGCCCCACTGTGTTCCCGCAGGAGACGATGGAGGACATCGACAAGAACGGCGACGGCTTCATCGACCTGGAGGAGTACATCGGTGAGTGCGGCCCGGACCTGGTCC
>NW_018364784.1:22399-23775 GCF_002078875.1 Numida meleagris | reverse complement strand
TTTTTTAACATTTCCCTCATTCATTTTATGACCCCCTTTACAAACAAATTAATTGTCAGTAAAATTTCTTCTTTTAAAAAATCTTTTTTTTTTTTTTAGAATATTTTCCTCTTTCGTTTAAATTTATTTTCTTCTTTTTTAACACATTTTTTTATTCTCTTTTTTTCTTCCTTTTCGGTCCGTTCCGAAATTCTCTCCTTTTTTCCCTCCCTTTTTATTATTTCATTTCTTATATTTTCCTTTTTTATTACTTCTTTTTTTTTACACTTTTTCCTATTTTCTTCTCTTTTATCTCACCCCATTTTCTCCTTTTTTTTTATTTTACCCTAATTTTCTCCTTTTTCCATTTTTTCTCCTTTATTTTTCTTCTCACTTCGTTTCCTTTCTTCATTCCCCCTTTTTTTTTTATTTTCTCCTTCCACTTTCTCATTTTTTCATTCTTTTATTTTCACTTTTTCTTTTTTCCCACACTTCCTTCTCTTCCCCCCCCCTTTTTCCCCCTTTTCCTCCTTTTTCCCCTCATTTCCCCCAGTTCTATTTTCTCCTTTTTTTCTCTTTTATTCTTTTTTCTCTCCTTTTTTCCTTCCTTTCCCATTCATTTATTTATATTTTTCTTTATATTTTTTCCATCCCTTTTTCCTCCTTCCCCCTCCTCATTTATTTCCCTTTTATTTTTCCCCTTTTCTCCCTTTCCACCCCTTTTCCCTCCTTTCCCCTCTCCATTTATTTCTCTTTTTCTTATTTTGTCCATTTTTTCTCTTTTCCCCTCCTTTTCTCTCATTTTTCCCTTCCTTTACCCCCTTCCTTTATTCCTTTCTTCCCCTTCCTCTCCTTCCCCTCCTTTTCCATCCTTCTTCCCCCTCCTTTTTCCCTCCTTTCCCAATACTCTTTTATTTCTCTTTTTCTGATTTTCTCTTTTTTTCTTCTTTTTCCTCCTTTCCCTCCTTCCCCCTCCATTCATTTCTTTCCCTTCCTCTCCTTTCCTCTTTCCTCCCTCCTTTTCCACCCCTTTTCCCTTCTTCTTTTCCATTCTTTTTCCCCCCTTCCCCCTCCACTCTTTTCCCCATTTCTTCCCCTTCCTCTCCTTTCCCCCCTTTTCCCTCCTTCTTCCCCACCTTTTTCCCCTCTGTTCATTTCTCTTTTTCTTTTCTCCTTTTTTCTCCTTTTTTCTCCATTTTCTCCCTTCTTTCTCCTTTTTTCCCCTTTTTCCTCCTTTCCCCCTCCCCTCTTTTATTTTTGTCCTATTTTCTCCCCTTTCCTCCTTTCCCTCCTTCCCCCTCCATTCATTTCTTCCCCTTCCTCTCCTTTTCTCCTTTCCCCCTCTGCTCATTTCTCCTTTTTCCCCCTTTCCCCTCCTTCTCCCTCCTTCCCCCTCC
>NW_018364784.1:16872-19328 GCF_002078875.1 Numida meleagris | reverse complement strand
TCTGCTGCTGCCTCCCCCTGCCTTGCAGCGCTGCTCTGCTGGGGGTTTTGCTTCTCCCTATGTGGTCCTGGCGCCGTCACGCCTGGCTGGGAGGCTCCCGGGGCTGTAATTACCACCTTGGATGGGGTTCAGAGGGAAGGGCGTGCAAAGGAGGGAGCGCAGAGGCTGCAGGGGTTGAGATAAGAGCGGAAGGAGCAGAGGGGAGCGGTGCTGGGGTTTGGCTGCCGGGGATACCCCGGAGCAACCGCGGGGCCTGGGGGGGAGGTGCCGAGGTGGGGAGAGATGTGATGGGAGGGAGCGGCGGGGGCGGGGATCCAATCCATGCAACCCCTCTGCAAATCGGGAGGGGTGAGGCTGAAACGGCCCCAAGCTGGAGGTGCATCGCCCCACACTGCAACTGCATTGCCCCACCTTGCAGCTGCATTGCCCACATTGCAGTTGTTGCATTGCACCACACTGCAGTTGCATTGCCCACATTGCAGTTGTTGCATTGCACCACGTTGCAGTTGCATTGCCCACATTGCAGCTGCATTGCCCCATGCTGCAGTTGCTGCATTGCCCACATTGCAGTTGCATTGCCCCATGTTGCAGTTTCATTGTCCCATGCTGCAGTTGCTGCATTGCCCCACGTTGCAGTTGCTGCATTGCACCACATTGCAGTTGCATTGCCCACATTTCAGTTGTTGCATTGCCCCATGCTGCAGTTGCTGCATTGCACCACATTGCATTTGTTGCATTGCACCACATTGCAGTTGTTGCATTGCCCCACACTGCAGTTGCTGCATTGCCCCACATTGCAGTTGTTGCATTGCACCACATTGCAGTTGCATTGCCCCGCATTGCAGTTGTTGCATTGCACCACATTGCAGTTGCATTGCCCACATTGCAGTTGCATTGCTCCAGGCTGCAGTTGTTGCATTGCCCCACACTGCTGTGGCTGCATTGCCCCATGTTGCAGTTGTTGCATTGCACCACATTGCAGTTGCATTGCCCACATTGCAGCTGCATTGCTCCACGCTGCAGTTGTTGCATTGCCCCCTATTGCAGCTGCATCGCCCCACACTGCAGATGCATCCTCCAACTTGCAGTTACATCCCCCACACCAGGGAGGGACATCAGCCCCCACGTTGCCCTTCTATCCCCTCAACAACAGAGGGACCCCTCCCCAAATTGCCCCAGCGTCCCCCTTATTTGCAACTGCAAACAAATCAGCAGGGCGACAGTCGCCTTGCCCGCACTGCTATGCCTGCAGGTGCATGAAAACACCCTTCCCACCAAATAAAGAAACCAATCCCCCCCATTTGGAACCCCAATGGCCTCCCAAACTCAGAGACAGCAGCAGCCCACCCTGGGGTGCCCCGTTGCCCCCCCCCCCCCAAAACCCCACGTGTGCAGCAGCACAGCAATTCCCCATCGCCCCTTTGCATAACTCAAGGCGCTTGGCACCGGGCTCTTTAGGAGAAGGATTCTCCGGTCAGCTGCAATAATAAATAGATAAATAAAGCCCTGCAAAGTCTCAGGCTGGCTGCTTAACGACGTTTTATGGGGTGATTAGAAGAAGAGCCGTCCGTCTGAGTGCGTTATTTGTAGCTTCGCTTCGCGCCGGCGGAGGGGTTGGAAGCGCTGCCCGTCCTCGTTAGGGGCTGACGAAGTGTTGGGCAGCGGCGCGTCCTCAGCGTGCAGGAAAAAAAGAAAAAAGAAAAAAAAAGAACCTGCTGAAAACAGACATTTCCCCCCATAAAAGTGAATGCGATGGCATCCAAAAGGCTCTGATCTGCCCCCGGAGAGGACGAGTTGGGGGGCGGGGGATTAACAGCAAAAATCCCCCCCCAACCCTGCACCCAGCTCCCCAAGAGCACGGCTCCGTCGCTCCTACGACATCCTCCACAAATGGGTTCCCTGCCAGGACCTGCTCCCCTGCCAGGACCTGCTCTCCACGCACACCCCGAGCAGCTCCCGGGTGCCGGCGTCACGCCTGCTGCTTGGCTCCGTTCCTCCCTGCTCCTCCTTGCTAACGAGGCGCCGGCCGCGTTCTAACAACCTTGGCCGTGTTTGCAATGGCTGCTCTGCTCCCCTGCCTTCCCGCGAGCCCGAGCGTCCTCGTTTTCCCTGATTGAACCCAGCTTCCAGATCGCTGATGGCGCAACCGCTCGATTTTCGTGGCTGGCTTGCAGCCTTGGCGCAGCTGGAGGAGAGCTGGGAATCACCCTTGGTTATCTCCGCGTGCAAAATCCACCTGGAAGATCGCAGCCCTTTGCACAAAGGTCCTGTTCCTCCGAATCGCCCCAGCGCCCTCAGGAGCCAGGGGTGGTGTGTGGGCACCAGCCCGCAGCCTCAGCAGCGGGAACAAGAAGCCGGAGCCCCGAGAGCAAGGAGCAAGGTTGCGTCGGTGTGAGCGGGTGGTGGCTGGGTGGTTGGGTGCCTCCTCACGCCATGGCTTTGCTGTTGAGTTGGGG
>NW_018364784.1:13879-16256 GCF_002078875.1 Numida meleagris | reverse complement strand
GTTGAGTTTGGCCATACCAATGGTTGAGCTTGGCCGTGGCTCTGCCAACCCCACCTTGGACTCAGCCACCCCAAGGAAACCATGAGACGTGGCCAACCTGGAGCACGAAGCCGCATTTCCTCGCCTTGCCCTTTCCCAAGGACTCTTCATCAGGATTTTCACCATTTCCCTTAACCCTGCAGCCACCAAGGCGTCACCGTGCTTGCACCAGACAAGTTTTCCCATGTCTGTCCGTCTGTCCAAGCCCGCATCGTTTCCCCACTGGGGACCCCACATCCACCCCAAGCATTCCTCCCAGGCTCACGCCCCATTCCCCACCCGGAGCCCCCAGCCCCGCTCCCCCCATCCCATTCCCCCTCCTTTTCCTCGGGGCAGAGCTCTCCCACGCGCATCCCCCGCTCGAACCACCGGCCCCATCCCATCCCCACGAAAGAATTACGACCCCTTCCCCCCCCCCACCCCAACGAGTGGCTCTCGGGGTCCCCTCCCACCTCCGCATCCCATGTCCCGGTATTTACAGGAGGAGTCGGTGCATGAGTTTTGCACTGGGTGAGAATATCCCCTTTGTGCTGCCCGGCTCCGGCTGGGCTCCCTCCGGGGCGATCTGTCAGCCCGAGCTTTCTCTCTCCGGGCTTTATTTATTGGGTTGGCGTCGCAGAGGGCGGCCCGTGGGGCTGGGAATGGGCTGGGGCCGCCCGACAGCAGGAAATCTCAGCGTCTGCTGATCCCAGGGGGGGTTTGTTTGGGGGGGGGCTAAGGGGGGGGATGCTTCAAGTCTCCCTGTCCCCATTCCCAAGCACTGGGGCCACAGGTATGGGCTCCTCCATGGGGAGGTTTGGGGAGATGCTGCAGGAGGAGCAGCCCGGGGGGGGTGTTCTGAGGGGGGGGTTGTTGCTTTTTGACCCATTTCCCCCCCCCCAAGGGGGGATCTCGGGGTCCCCTCCCACCTCTGCACCCCATCCCGTGTCCCGGTGTCTTCTCGTTGCCTGCACCCGTGCAGCGCTCGGCATGGGAAGGGCCACCAGCCGCGGGATGACGGTAGCAGGGTGCTGGACTCTAAGGTTAATTAAAGCTTAGGCTAATTAAAGACGGTAATGAGTTTCTGCAGATGAGATTCTCTTCAGGGTGTCTTAAAAGGAGGAAAAGGGGCTCTCTGGGCGCCAAGCCGGGCTCTAATCATCCATTCATGCAAATCAGGGCACGGCGTTTCATTGCTGCTCCTCTGGGGGGGCTCAACCCAGGCCAAATCCGGGGGAAATAATAATAATAATAATAATTAAAAAAAAAAAAAAACAGGAAAAGAATCCCTGAGATTTTCCCACCGCCAACGCAACCCAGCTTGAGGGGGGGGGGGGCTGGGTCGGTGCATTTACGGCCCTGGGCCACCCACCCACCTGGGGGGGGGCTCATCCTGCACCCCCAGCGCCGCTGGTTCAGGGCTATGAGCCGGGACCTGGTGCAGGGCAGGGTGGGGATGTGCAGGGAGAGGGCACCCGTCCGCCGGTCAGTCAGTCTGTCTGTCCGTCCTGCTGGAAATCACAGCCCGGGGACAGAGCTGCCGGAGCTGGGGTCTCCTCCGAGCCCCCCCACGATCCCCTGCCTCCCTTTGGGGTGGGACACGTGGGCACCTCGTGGGAACGGGGGATTCCACCGGAGGTGGGGGACGGAGAGAAGGACGGCGGGGACAGACGGACAGAGAAGCAGCCGCGCAGCCACCCCTGACCCCAAAGCAGCGTCCTTCAGCAACGGGGGGGCACGGGGTGCGCTGTCCCTCGTTCCCTGCCCCACATCACCCCACTTCCATCCCCACATCCCCGTGCCATGGGAGCACAGCACCGTGGGGTCCCCACGTCCCCGTGCCATGACCCCCCCAAGGATGGGGTCTGGGATGCACGTGGTGCTGAGCATGGAGAGTGCAGCTGGGGACTCGCTCCGGGGTCGGAGAATGAAAGCAAATTGCAAAGCAGCATTAAAAAAAAAAAAAAAAAGCACCGCAGCTTCCTCATCCGTGCCCAGGAGCAGAGAGGCTCCTGCCCTATCAATATCAGCCGGCTGGGGAAAGAGGAGAGGGAACATCTTTATCTCTTCCACTCCGCGATCCCTCGTCTCCTCTCTCTTTTACGGCCGCGCTTCCCCCCCTTTGTTCAGCAGAGCCGGCGGAGCATCTCGAAACGGAATGAGAAATCTAAATATGACACCGCCGCTACGCTCGGAGAACCCGGCCCCATAAAACACCCGGGGCTGTGATTTGTGCCGGCCGCGCCGCCCGACGCCTGAACTCCAGCGCGGCTCCGAGAGATCACCCACGCGTTTTCAATTACCTCCCCGGGATGGATTCGCCCGGCGCGTCTTTTATCAAGCTACAAGTTGTTTTATT
>NW_018364784.1:4295-13666 GCF_002078875.1 Numida meleagris | reverse complement strand
GTTTAATTCGGCCGCTCGTTAGGGACGGCCCCCGAGGATGCTGACGAGGGGGGAGGGGGGCTCGGAGGGGGGGGGCTTCCAATGGAGGTGAGGCAGCGGGGTGGGGTGGGAGGCTGCAGCCCCTCTTCATCTTCCCCATCCACTTCCCTGCCTCAGTTTCCCCTTAGGAACACAGCTGAGCCCTGCCTCAGTTTCCCTAGGACCCTCAGTCTGGGGTGGGTTTCTCTCTGCTCGGAGCTGAAATCAGCTGAATTCCACCCAAACTCAGGAGCCCCGAGCCGTGGCTGCCCCGTGGCGCTGGGGCTCCTTGGGGTTTTGCAGGGCGGGCGGTGGGGGGCACTTGGGGGTTTGGCTACGAGGTCCCTGGGGGTCTCCAGAGATGCTGCAGCTATGGGTGCACTCCCGCACCCTGGGGCAGTTGGGCATCGTCCCCACTGATGAATTTTGGGGTTCTGCGTGGAAGAGCCGTGAGTTTCCCATTGCCTCCTCCCTGCACACAAACCACAGCCTCCCCCTGCCCTCACATCTCCCTGCTGAGACCCCAGTGCTTGCACCATCACTGTCCCAGCCCTGAAATCCCCTCTGGCTCGAAGGGGAGGGTCTCGAGGTGGGATTTTCCATCACCCCCCACCCCGAGGCTCAGTGCTGAGTCCCTGCAGACATTCTAGGAACAATTCATCAAGAATGAGGCCAAGGACCTCGTGTGGTTGGCAACAACATGCGGAGCAGCGGGGGAACGAGCTGCTGAAAGCCACGATGGTTCTGGCACAGATTCAGCCCCAAGGAATCCGAGCAGAGCGTGGAGCTGGGCCGGGGCCGGGGGCAGTTTCCATTTCTGGGCCATTTTTCACTGCATTGTGGCGTCGGTTTGGGGGCTGTTATCAAATTTGGAGAAGAAGGAGCGAGGCTGAGGCAGAACCGAGTGGTTCCTCTCCTCTACGCCCACCCCGGCAGCAATGAGGGCATCCTCTGCCTTTGCTTTCCCTTGGGTTCCCTTTTTTTGGGGGGAGGTTGTTCACAAACTGGAGAGTTTCTTCCCTGTTTTCTCCACTTCTTTATTTAATTATGATTTCTTTCATCATTATTTTCAGAACACATAGGCTCAGTGCTCAGCCACCGGAGAATGGTGGCCATTGGGCAGAGCCATGTCCCCAACGCACGGCCTCCATTGGGTGCAGTGAATCACAAAGTGATTTTAGTGGGCACGATGGGGGTGGGTTGACTCCTTGATTAATGACTTAACGACTCCTTGATTTGATGAGTGGGCATGGTGGGGGTGGGCTGGGGTTGGACTTAATGACCTCAGAGATCTTTTCCAACCTTAATGACTCCTTGATTCGATGAGTGGGCATGGTGGGAGTGAGTTGGGGTTGGGCTGGATGATCTCAGAGATCTTTTCCAACCTTGATTTACTGATTCCAACCTTAATGACTCCTTGATTTGATGAGTGGACATGGTGGGGATGGGTTGGAGTTGTACTCTTGGTCTTGGAGGTCTTTTCCAACCTTAGAGACTCCATGATTCCATGAGTGGGCATGGTGGGGGTGGGTTGACTTCTTGATTAATGACTTAATGACTCCTTGATTTGATGAGTGGGCACGATGGGGGTGGGTTGGGGTCGTAATGTTGGTCTTGGAGGTCTTTTCCAACCTTAATGACTCCATGACTCAGTGAGTGAGCATGGTGGGGATGGGTTGGGGTTGGACTGTTGGCCTAATAAATCTCTTCCAACCTTAATGACTCCTTGATTTGATGAGTGGACACAGTGGGGATGGGTTGGAATTGTACTCTTGGTCTTGGAGATCTTTTCCATCCTTAGTGACTCCATGATTCTATGAATGGGCACAGTGTGGGTGGGCTAGAGTTGGACTTAATGACCTCAGAGACCTTTTCCAACCTTAATGACTCCTTGATTCGATGAGTGGGCATGGCGGGGGTGGGGTTGGACTGGAACATCTCAGAGGTCTTTTCCAACACTAATGACTCCTTGATTTGATGAGTGGGCATGGTGGGGGTGGGTTGGGGTTGCACTCTTGGTCTTGGAGGATGGTCGGATCCTTGTAGGATTTCAACCTCCCTGACCCCCAGCTCGCCCCTACTATAAAAAAAACCCAAATGCTGTCCCCGGAACAGGGCCGAGCCCGCAAGCAGAGCGCTCCGCAGAGCTCCAGACATGATTGCAGCCGTGGTTATTATTTTTATTTAAGGGCTGTGGGGGCCCTGGGGGAATATCGCCGTCCTGGTGCCATCATATTTAAGAATCAAGCCGGTGTTTACCGCGCCGTCGTGTTGGCTCTTCAGCTGGGAGCCGCTCCCCCTTCCAAGCCATAACCTTCCATTTTATGGCAACAATTATGCTAACGATAACGTTATTAAACCGCGCGGGAATGACCCCTAAATCAAAGATGGGAAGTTTCCCCTTCAAGAAAATCGCGGCCCATTGGAGACTTCGGGCGGACGGAAGGAGTCACCACCCCCCTTCCCCCCCAAGCACCGCGGATTTGGAGGATCTCTGCGTTTTAAGAAGGTTATTTATGGTTTATTTTCGACGCCAGATCATTTGGCGCTTGTTTCACCCATTTGTCACTGTTTTTATTGTCACCAATTGCCCATAACTGGAGTGCGTTTAAAATGTCATTGATCTTGATATTATGGTGTCATAATATGACAGTAATAGTTGTATCTTGTACAGAAAGCCCACTTCCCAAGATTGATGGCTTTCACCGCACCAATTATATTCTGTCCATCTCGGTGATAAAGAGAGCGTTGGAGGCATTCAATAGATAAATTAGATATCTTTTCAATTATTCCCTTTATTTTATAGGGTCACGTGCCTGATTAACAACTTTTTACTTCTGTTATTAGCCGCCGGATTCTCGGTGCTCGCTCCGCGTCTTTTAATCCCGCGGTTATAATGAAAGGCATCGGGGGCTTTGCGCTCTGTGCTCGTCTCTGATCTTTCCTGCAGTGCGAGTCTCGCTCTTCCTGGAAGCCCATGAGTGCTGCTTTCCCTTTTTTCCTCCAAGATTCCACAAAATAATCCCTTCCTTTTGCTGGAACTGAGCTCAGCCCCATCCGGACGTGGTTTCCTCCAAGGCTTTGCCCCATGGGATGGAAGGAGAGGTCTGGGATGCGGAGTGCCCCGTGTCAGAGCATCCCCGAAGCTGAAGGAGCGGACGGATGGAGAAGGAGGTGGCTTCGGGCAGGATGCGGCCTCTTCATTCCGTGCTCCCGTTTGGGGACATCGGCACCGGTTGCTACAACCAACCCTGAGCGTCTCCATGCCCACGTGAGGATGTCCCAGTACATCCCAGAGGTGCTCCCATGGTGCAAGCCTGGAGGGCCCCCGTTGGCCAAGCCCTGGTTCCACGTCCACGCGAGGATGTCCCACTACATCCTAGGGGTGTTCCCGTGGCATCATGAGAGCCTGGAAGGCTCCTGTTGGTCAAGACCTGGTTCCATGTCTACACGAGGATGTCGCACTACATCCTAGGGGTGTTCCCATGGCATCATGAGAGCCTGGAGGGCCCCCGTTGGCCAAGCCCTGGTTCCATGTCTACACGAGGATGTCCCAGCGCACCCTTGAGGTGCTCCCACGGCATCGCGTGAGCCCTGAGGACCACTTCGGGCCCTGAGATGGTCACAGCGCGGTGAGGTGGCTCTGGGCTGATTGGGTTTTGTCGGCTTTGTGGGACCCCAAGCATCCACGTCAGGGGGACCTCATCTTCTGCTCAGCCAAAATGACTCCGGGTGCCGCCGGGTGCTGGCCAACGCAAGGAGACATTCGACACACGCGCTGCCCTGGCCACATCGCTGCTCCCCCCCGGGGTGGGACGACGAGACTTGTGCTTTATAACCCACCAAGTCACCCCAAAAACCATTCCTTTTCCTTCCTCCGAGCCCCACACCGGAGACGCCAGGCTGCCCCTACACCCATCCCCTCCCACCGCAGACGTCGACCCGTGCAGGCAAATGGAAACGCGGCGCTGGCGAGCGGCTCCCCCGCGGCGCAGCCCCTCGTCCCGACCCACGGCGCGCACAAAGAGCGATTCAGGTGGAGTTACCCCGAGGAGATTTATGGCGCCCGGGGAGGCGCGGGCGATGCGATCCCGAGGCATGAATCACAGCGGGACAGCCTGGATGTATTTACATCTGCGCCGCGCACCGCAGGAATATGGCAAGGAGAACGCAAAGTCATCGGCGGCGGGTCGCCCCTGGGGGCTCTGGGGGTGGTGGGAGGGGGGGGGCACCTCTGAATGGGAATGAAGGGGACGATGGTAATCGTCGTGGTTGGGTTGTGTGGCTTCCCCTGTCCGAGCCAAGGGGTATATGAGAGAGGAAACTGCTGAGATTGAACGGCTGGGGGCACATCTGGGAGGAAAGCCCTGAGGTTTCATGGCTGGGGATGTATTTGAGAGGAAAGACCCTGGATGGGAACTTATTTGAGAAAGAAGACCCTGGATTTAACAGTGGCTGTGGATGGAGAAGCCACCGCGCGTCCTCACATCGGTTGGGTTGCTGGCATCCCAAATTTCAACCCAATGGCTTCGTCACTTGGAGCAGCACCGACCCCGCTCCCCGGGGTGGGGATTTGGGGCCCCTTCTGCTGGGAAATGGTTCACACCATGTGCAAGCACCCAACCCGGGGCTGTGGCACGGCGGGGACCTCTCTGTTCTCCATCGGGGCTTTCCGGAAAGACTCATCCCCCGCTGGTGATGGATGAACTTTTAATGGAGAAAAATAGACCGCCCGGTTTTAAGTGCGAGGTTGAAGCGAAGCCGGTGATTTAAACAACTTCAAGTCCATTAAACAAAGGGAGAACTTGGATCTCACCATCTCATTCATTCTGAGAAGCGTCTGGCCCGGGATAAACATGACACTAAGGAGTCATCCGAGCATCACTAAAGCGTACACGCTTGCCTTCGTAATAAAACGTTTTTAAGGGATGATAATGGTCACCTTGAGAGCGGTTCACGTTAGAACCATTTGAATTCCCACTGCTGAGATCCTTCAGCAGGTGCTCATCCACTAATGGAAGGGAGACATCTCGGAGATGGGAAGGCAATGGCGATGTTCCGGCCCCATGTGGAAGGGGTGGGGGGCACAGTGCCAGCCCCTTCCCCGCTCCACACCCCCACATTTTCCCCTCCCTTCGTCCCAGGGGGGTGGGGGATGGAAATCCAAATGTGCTGTAAGACAACGTGGGCTGATGGGAAGTGGAGACCACCACCTCCATGGCTGGGAAACAGAAAGGGAGAGGTCGGGTTGGTGGTCAGTGGGTCTCCATCCGACGCAGATGGGATGGTCAGTCAGGGTCACAGGAGATGATAAATTAGCTCTTTGGGTAGCATAAAATCCTCGCCACCCCCCCCTCCAGGTTCAGCGTTTTGGGGTTTCTTGGCAACTTACCAGCAGCCATCGGGGCGGGGAGGACGGGAGCCTCAGTTTCCCCCCTTCCCCTCTCCCCCCCCCCCAAATAAAAAAGATAAAATTTCTCCTCTTCTCATCCGCGCCAACCCCGCCGATAAATCCTCAGGCTGGAGAAGTGGAAAGCAAACCTTACGATTTTAATGCCCGGGCTCAATGAAGCGTGGAAACATTTGCTCAGCGTTAAGTGTGTGCTTAGCACCCCGCAGGAGCCCGGTGCTGCACGCAGCGGTGCAGGAACTCCCTTTTTCTTCCCCAGTTCATGCGCTGCAGGAGCAGAGCGCGGAGGCAGCGTGCCAAGAGCCCGGCCAACATCGCAGCAAGATTTATGGGAAGGGAAGGGACCTGCTTTCTTCCCCGTGATTAATAAGGAGAAGACAAGGAACCTCCTCAAAGCCTCAGTGGTGCCATTCCCCTGGTTTGATGGGGTCACTGAGAGCCAAATTCCAGCGCGATCGCCGACGTTGATATCAGTTCATCGGGGGATTGGAGGGTTCCTTCCATCCCTCCCACTGCCCCAAGGAGAGATCTGGGAACGCCTCCTCCCTCCGTCCCGCTCCAGAACTCGGTGACCCTGCGGTGATGTCCGGTCCTGGCAGCGGCGCAGTGACATTCCTGGGAGGAAAACAGAGGAATTCGGGGTCTGGTGAGGCAGATCCCCGATGGGAAACGGTGGGGAGGGAGGAACCGTGCCGCGGAGCCCGTGCTTTGCGCATGACGGCACTGATGGCGGAGATCGCAGCGGGGTCAGGTTCCCAGCACGGGTGGGAGAAGCTTGGCTGCTTCCCAGGGCCTCGCTCCGGTTGGGAGCGGGGAGACGGAGGGGGATGCTGAGTGCAAATGCCTCCAAACTCCTCTCCCATCCCGACCAGCTCTGGAAAACCCAACTTGAAATCCACTGGGACGTCGCATTGACCGTCCCCGCTCGGGTGCACCCATCCCCAGGGCCTTTCCCTACCTAGGATGCAGGAGCTGCTCCCACCAGAACCCCAAGGATGAATTCCCAGCTTTCTCCCCTTGCTACATCACTCCCTGCCCTGTCCTTGCACATCGCCCGCTCTCACGTCGCTGCTGGATGTGGCACGGGAGCCCTCGGTGCAGCCACAACTCAGGTTGGCAGCCGAGCATCTTGGCAGCGGCCGAGCGAGGCCGGGAGCTGTAATTCTTCCCCTACATTCCCTGCCAGCCCTGCTCCCCAGTGGGACATAAATCAACCAGAGGTGTGGACCGAGAGCAGGCGATGTAAATCACATTAAACTCCGCGCGTGGACCTGCTCGTTCGAAACGCAGCCAGCCTTAATTCGGTTTAGCTTTGCGAATTAAGCTAAAGTGAATTAAACCAACTCTCGTTCTGAATAAGCGTCCAGAAAGGGATTTGATGCGCTCTGGCTAATCCATTTTAAAAGTTGATTTGGGTTAACGCTGATGGATGTCCCCTTGTAGGCACCTCTCGGTGCCGCCGGGCTCTCCTGGCAGCTAAAGCACCGCGGCGAGGATTTACGGCGCGGCAGCAACCAGACCCATCCGCCTCGCGAGCCGCAGCAGCACCACGAGCTCTCTCATTTTCTCAGGGAATGCTAAGGCTGAGGCTCAGCTGCTTTCTCAAAGGGCAGCATCTGTCTGGCTTTGTCGATGAACGGGCGTTGGGTTGAGCCCCATGTTTCATTCCATTCTCAAAGGGCAGCATCCATCCAGTCTTGCCAACCAGTCAGCGTTGGGTTGAGCCCCATGTTCCATTCCATTCTCAAAGGGCAGCATCCATCCAGACTTGCCAACCAGTCAGCGTTGGGTTGAGTCCCATGTTCCATTCCGTTGTCACAGGGCAGCATCCATCTGGTCTTGCCAACCAATGCGCACTGGGTCGAGTCAAATGTTCCATTCCGTTCTCAAATGGCATCATCCAGCCAGTCTTGCCAACCAGTTGGTGTTGGGTTGAGTCTCATGTTCCATTGCATCTTCAAAT
Source organism: Numida meleagris (assembly GCF_002078875.1). NCBI lineage: Eukaryota > Metazoa > Chordata > Aves > Galliformes > Numididae > Numida > Numida meleagris. The sequence continues at coordinate 6,275 of NW_018364784.1, read as the reverse complement.
GGCAGCATCCATCCAGTCTTGCCAACCAGTCGGCGTTGGGTTGAGTCCCATGTTCCATTCTGTTCTCAAATGGCATCATCCAGCCAGTCTTGCCAACCAGTTGGCATTGGGTTGAGTCAAACTGTTCCATTCCATTCTCAAAGGGTGGCACCCCTCCAGCTTTGCCAACGAACCGGCCTTGGGTTGAGCCCAATGATCCATGCCAAGAGAGGAGACACATTCGGGGCCCTGCTCTGAAGTTCCCCTTTCCCCAGTGGAGGATTCCTGCTGAGTTTGTGATTAGCACCTCATTGTAGACCTGGAGGTGCTGATTTCTCTCCGCTGAATGCAGAGAGAACTTGGGGGAACGAAGCTCCTTATTTAGACACATCTATTACACTGTGCAGAGGAAGAGTGTGCACGTGACTAATTAGTGTCATTACATCTCACCCCTCTGATTCAAAACGAAGTCCGGCACGGCCAGGACCATCGCTACCTCCCATCCTTCACAACGCTGCTTGCGCAGAGGGGCGGCGAGGGGAAAGTCCAACTCATCCCACACCAATAGCATCGTCCACGTGAGACCACGTAGCATCCAGGCCCCAAGCATCAACTCCTCTTCCCAAAATCAGCCTGGAAATATTTCTCGGAAGAACGCGTCCCCTTGACTTTGTCCTTTCAGCGTCGGCTGACGCATCGGCAGCGGATCCTGCGGCCGCCATCCTCGCTCCCGTTGCGGAGCGGCCAATTGGCAACGGATCAATAGAGGGGAGAGTCAGCAGGAGGGCAGCGAGATGAATTGTTTCCCACTGGGAGGCGGAGGGCAGAGCCCCACGCTGCCCCACACCCCGCAGGCAGGGCGCTATGGGGCGAGCTTCGGGATGGGGCAGCCTGGCAGGATGCGTTGGCTACGTCCCCGCACCCCGCGTTCACCTGTAGGGTTAAAAACTCAGAGGGCAATTAGCTGGGTTAATTAAGCCCTGGGATGAGAGAGGAAGAGGAGGCGGAGGCCCTCCGCCCAGCCGCAAAGGGCTTTGGGTCGGGAACACATCTACAAGGGAACACTCGTGCGGGGAAATCTGAATTCGCGGAGGGTTTGAGCTGAAAGCGCATTAATTTAAAGTGCACGGGAAGTGCATGCAAAATGCATGCAAAGTGCACTCTGCTAGGAACGAAAGAGCTGCTCAAGTCGATGCCAGGTGATTTAGTGCGGCTCCCTCGGCGGTCGGGGCAGGATCCATCTCTCTTTGCTGAGCTCCTCCTCTCAGCCCCACGGGGGTGGGAAATGCATCTCCCTCCCCGGGAGCGGTTCCCTGCAAATCCTCGGCTTACGGGATGCGGCACGGTTGGCTTGGGCAAAATGCAACTCCCTGCAGCTCCCTGCAGCCTGGAGTGGGTTTGTTTGCAGAGCGTGCGGGCGCTGGCATTGCAAAATAGAGCTCAGCCCCAGGAGCAATGCTGGGATTAGGAGCTGAGCACCACGGGCCGGGCTCAAAGCCCAAAGAGCTGAGCTCGGAACGAGCGCTCTCCTGAAATACGCGGGTGCCAAAATCCTGCACGAGTCCCCCGGTTTGGGGCTGCCTTTGCGTCGCACCAGGAGGGGATCGGGGCCTTTGAAGAGGAAAACCGAGGGGTGCGAGCCCCCCAAGACCCACAGATCTCGGCTGCAACGGGCCAGACAAAAAACAAGGAGGGAGGAAGCAAAGCAGCACGGCGCTGAAACCCAACCCTGCATCTCCAGGGCGAGAAGAAGGGCGGAAAATACTTGAGCTCTCCCCAAGTTCGGTGTGAAATCCAATAATCCACGAATGGGGCCGAGTTCTCACACTCAGGGCCGGGGCTGTGAGCTCCCTGCCCGGGCTTGCCAGCAGAGCGAGCAAAAGCAATTAACCTAACGAGCAGCGAGGCTGCTGGAGGAAGGATGCAGGGCGAGGAGCTGGGGGTTTTAAATCAATCTCGTGGTGGTGAAGGATGGAGAGATGAGCGCGGCCCGGAAAAGCC
>NW_018364784.1:0-2307 GCF_002078875.1 Numida meleagris | reverse complement strand
CTGCAAGGACGTGCAGAGGTGTGCAAGGTTGTGCAAGGATGGAAAATGGTGTGCAATGATGTGCAAGAGTCTGCAAGGGTGGGGAAGGTTGGACAGTGCAATGCAAAAACGTGCAATGATATGCAAGGGTCTGCAAGGGTGTGCAATGATGTGCAAAGGTCTGCAAGGTTGTGCAAGGTTGGGCAGTGGTATGCAACAACGTGCAAAGATGTGCAACGATGTGGAGGGGTGTGCAGAGATGTGCAAGGTTCTGCAAGGACGCACGAGGGTGTGCACGGGTACTCAAGGTCTGCAAGACGTGCAAAGGTCTGCAAGGATGTGCAAGGTTCTGCAAGGATGTGCAAGGGTGTGCACGGGTACCCAAGGTCTGCAAGACGTGCAGGGCTCTGCAAGGGACCCCCTGCACCCTCCTGAAGTCGGGGGCTGCAGGATGGAGCCCGGGGGGGGGGGGAGGGGAGCAGCGTGGCCCCCCCTCTGCTGTCAGCACGGGGCTCTCCTTGCAGGAACGTGAGTCCCCTGTGACCTCCCTGCCGCTGAGGTGCAATGAGCTGGCACCGAGTTGGGCTTTAATTCCTGCATGGTGCTGCAGCTCGGCCGGGTGCCCGTGCAAAACCACCCCACGTGTGCACGTGTGCAGTGCTTAATTCCAACAGGAGGGAAAAATGCATCGAATTTGCAACGGGACAGGGTTTGCAATTTCTCTCTGGTTTTCCCCCTTGCAGCAGTCGCTCCTGCTCTCCCAAACCGCAGCGGGACGGCTCTTGCCATCCCAAATTTTGGCATCGGGACAATGGGGGCAAGGAGGTCCTCCTGGGGGGGAAGGGGGGGGTCCCCGTCCCCATGCAGGGTGCGGGATGTGGGGTGTGGGGTATGGGGTACAGGATCCAGGTGTGGGGTGGGGGGTGTGGAATGAAGGGTGTAGTTGAAAGGACATGGGATGTAGGGTACGGGATGCGGGGTTACAGGGTGCTGGGTTTGGGATGCGGGGTGTGGGATGAAGGATGCGGGATGAAGTTTAAAGGATATGGGATATAGGGCACAGGATGCAGGATATGGGATATGGGATATGGGATGTGGGATGCAGGATATGGGATGTGGGATGCAGGATATGGGATGTGGGATGCAGGATGTGGGATGTAGGATGCAGGATATGGGAAGTAGGATGTAGGGTGCAGGATGCGGGATGTGGGATGCAGAATATAGGATGTAGGATGCAGGATGTGGGATGTGGGATATGGGATGCAGAATATGGGATATNGATATGGGATGCGGGATGCAGAATATGGGATGTGGGATGCAGGATAAGGGACGTAGGATGCACGATGCGGGATGTAAGATGCACGATATGGGATGTGGGATGCGGGATATGGGATGTAGGATGCAGGATGGGGGATGTGGGATGCATGATATGGGATGTGGGATGTGGGATGCAGGATACGGGACGTGGGATGCAGGATATGGGATGTGGGATGCGGGATGTAGGATGCAGGATATGGGATGTGGGATGCGGGACGTAGGATGTAAGATGCACGATATGGGATGCAGGATGTGGGATGTAGGATGCACGATATGGGATGTGGGATGCAGGATATGGGATGTGGGATGCAGGATGGGGGATGTAAGATGCACGATATGGGATGTGGGATGCAGAATATGGGATGTAGGATGCAGGATATGTGATGTAGGATGCAGGATATGGGATGTGGGATGCGGGATGCAGGATGTAGGATGCAGGATATGGGATGTGGGATGCAGAATATGGGATGTAGGATGCAGGATATGGGATGTGGGATGCAGGATGTAGGATGCAGGATATGGGCTGCGGGCTCGGGGAGGCGATGCTGCGGGGCGGCAGCAGCGTTGTGCGGGGCTGCAGCGGGCGGCTGCATACAAACCGGGAGATGAAAAGGGTGAGAGGCCCCACGGGCGCGGGCTGTCGGGGTGATGAATGGGGGTGAGCGCGGGGTGAGGCCCCTCCTTCCCGGGAGCCACAAGATGGCAAAGTGATGCTAAGAACAAGGGAGCTGTGTTCGCCCGGAGAGCAGCCAGCAAACGTCCGGGCAAGGAGAAAACGCGTTTTTTTACGGCAGCCCCCCCTTCCACCCCCCCCCCAAAGCTCCTCTCCTCCTCGGCGCGGCGGCTGCTTTTGTTTGGGTTCGGGTTTGGGGGGTTTTTGTTTTTTTTTCCCTTTTTTTCACTTATTTTCGTACAAATAAATAAGCGCGGTGAGGACGCGTCAATGGCAGCGAGAACTGCCGTCTATTTCCAGCGCCATTCGCTCGGGAAACAATAACCCGCGGGGACGGG
>NW_018364783.1:5042-19019 GCF_002078875.1 Numida meleagris | reverse complement strand
GCGGATGGATTTGGATCGTGGAAATGCAAATGTTTGGGGTTGGAGACAGAAGCCTGGACCGACACAGATTCCTTGATGGTGACTGTCAATTTGTGCCACCAATCCTGCTGCCCTATCTCTCTTCATCATCGGTATCAAGCAGGAGATCACGAAGCTCTGGAGGCACAGTTGTATCCAGGTCATCATCTGGAACTTCTTCCACCAGATTGGAAGGGACCAGTCCTCTTGTGCTGTCTGTCAGCTCTCCCAGAAACCAGCCATCCTTATCCGTGTCTCCAAGCACATAAACGTACTGTCCAGAAGACCGCAGAAGCTCCATTTCTGGGTCCTCATTAGGGCCCTCAAAAGGATTGTAGCTATGACGAGCTAAGAATCTTTGAGTCATTGGTTATGTTCGTCCACAAGAATGCAGGTTGCAGATTGCCATCTGTGCCAGCCACACTTCCTCCTCCTCCAACCTTTCCTGTGGGTTCAAGTATTCCTGCTTCAGATTTCTGTGTGGCCTCAGCTTTTTCCTGTTCTCCTTTTCCAAATGCTGTCCCTGCTGCTGGTTGTCTTCCTCTGACTGTCCTGTGGGCTCCCCAGATGTGGAAGAGGCCTCCTTGAGATGCTGGACTGTTTCCTGCAGCCACTTGGTAAGGAGACCGAGCGTATGTGTCTTCTCCTTGAGCCTCTGCACCTGCTCCCTCAGCTGCTGAGAGCTTCTGCTCCTCAGCTGGCAGCTGTCCTCTCCAAGGAGGCTGCATTGCCGCTGCAGGTCCTTCAGTTCCCTCTGCAGGTCCTTCAGTTCCCTCTGCAGATGGGCGTTCTGCTCCTGCAGCTCCCTGTGCTCAGGTGGGCAGGCCTCTTGCTGCTCTGCAGCCTGAACACCCACCTCTACTACAGCCCGACGGCCGTCCGTTCTTCACTGCGGCACGGCCCAATGGCTGCGGCCCTGACCCCATTGTGTTAGCCCGCAGTTAACACCGCCCACCAGACCCACTCGACCCAGTTTGAATTCCGTATGCAAGCTTTATTTAGCCAGCCGGCAACGGGCCACCTCACACTTTGCAGTGCTCAGGGGCCCGCGCTGACTCGACAAGAAGATACAGCTTACAAAGGTTGGAACATTTTTTGTTACACTGGGCAGCAATGTTATCTAGATTTGCAAGGTTTGCAGTTTTGCAAGCCTATTTTGTGAGCCAAATCTAGCTGTCCTGTTCTTCCTCCTCCCCCCCACGCAAGCCGTTCCCTCCTGCAATATTGTCTTGCTAGTAATTTTTCCATCTTTCAAAGAAAATTTTCACAACCTCCTGCCCAACGCTGTCTATAGTATCTACAAACCCAGACACATTCTGTTCCCCCCTTCCCTCCCTCCCTGCAAGCTGTGTACAGAAGCAGAGCACATGATTAGTTTTGCAAGCTTTAGTTTTGCAGTTGCTGGCGCAAAAGTTTCATTGTTCTCCCTCTCATCCCTTTGTTGATCCCGGAGGTGTCCTTGGTCTCACAGCTGTGGGAGGCGGGCGGCTGTCCCTCTCCCCGCTCCAGGATGTACTGCAGGAAGCGCCTTCTCTGCCCCTGCAGTTCACGCTGGAGGCGCAGGATGTGGGCGGCCTGCTCTCCACGGGACTTCCAGCAGAGCTGCCGCTGGACTTCCTGCAGCTTTCCACAGGCCACGCTGCTGCCCGTGCTGCGCCTCACCAGCTCCTCCGCCAGCTGCCGCTGCATGGTCCGTGCATGGAGGACAGTGTCGTTGCACTGCTGCTGCAGCTGCTCCTGCATCTGGCAGAGCTCGGCCTCCTTCGCCTGCAGCAGCTGGCGGATCTCCGCTGCCCGCTGCCTCTGGCTCAGCTCCCACAGTCACTGCATCTCTGATGCTTGCTCCTGCTCCCACTTGGAGCACAGTCGGTCGGCCAGGAGCTGCCGCTCCCGTTCTGCTGCCTCCTGCAGCTGGTGTCTCTTGGCGGCCCAGCGGCGCTGCAGCTCCTGGGAGCGGAGCCGCTCGCCCTCCAGTTGGGCCCGCAGCACCTCTAGCTCCCGCCTGTGCCCCTCCCTCTGTGCAGGGCTGGCGGGGGGCTGTGGTGGGCCCCGATGGGGAGAGGGCCGGCTGCACTTTGCCTGTCCCCGTCCCACACTGTCCCGCAGCATGGTCACGGGGATCAGAAGAGACCCTCAGCCTCCAAAAGCTGTGGCCAATGGTCACCAATGGTCGCTCTCCCTCCTGGGGTCTGTGAGGACAGCTGCCCCTGACCCCGTAGCGTCCACTGCCTCCCGTCCCTGTCGTGTGGGTGTGGAGACAGTGAATGCCGTGGGGGGTTGTGCACCAGCGGCCTTCTATGCTGTGTGCTGGCCCAGCCCATAATGGAGGGTGGGGCAGTGGCCTTCATCGCTATGGAGCAGTGCAGCCTTCCGGCCCCAGCACAGCCCTGGGCAGGACTACTTTCAAGGATTTCTCCTTGTCTGTACACGTATCTGAAATTACCCCGACCCCAACTTAGGAGGAAGTTTTTCACACAGAGGGTGGTGATGCACATGGAACAGGTTGCCCAAGGAGGTTGTGGATGCCCCATCCCTGGAAGCATTCAAGGCCAGGCTGGACGTGGCTCTGGGCAGCCTGGTCTAGTGGTTGGCAACCCTGCACTCAAGCGGGGGGCTTGAAACTTAGTGATCTTTGAGGTCCTTTTCAACCCAGGCCATTCTATGATTCATTCTATGTCCCACGTGGAACACCTTGTATTTGGCCTTGTGGAACCTCGTTCAGTTCGCCTGGGCCCACTTTTCAAGCCTGTACACGTCCCTCTGGATAACGCCTCTTCCTTCTGTCAACTGCGCCGCTCAGCTTGTGTTGTCTGCCAGCTTGCTGAGGGTGCACTCCATCCCATCGTCTATGTCACTGATAAAGATGTTTGTTTTAGTTTCAGACGGAAGGGAATTGTTTCTCCAGAGCAGATAAAGCTCCTCTGGTATAGAGGCCAATGGCTGAAATGTAAATATGGGGAGGCCTGGCAGGTGGATTCAATCACTCTCACAAACTCGCCAGGTATTTAGAGTGGTGGAAGCAACCACCGAATGTCTGGAAACATATCCTGTGTCCTGTGCCACTGCCTGAAATACTACCTTAGTAAATGCTATGGAGTAAGAGGTGGATATGTTCCTTGTTTCTGCTGGGACAGAATTGTTTTCTTCTGAGCGTCTGGTCCACCAATGTTTCTAGTTGTTGCTCAACAGTATTGTACAGAGCCAAGGCCATCTTCAGCAAAGGGCCCAAGGAGCTGGGAGGGAACAGAATTAGAATAGGTGACTGGAACTGGCCAAAGGGGAATTCTGTACCATATGACATCATGTGGAAGGAGTTTTGAAGGGGGTGGGAGTTCATCTCGCTCACTTTTGCTTCTTGGGGGGCTAGCTTGGCATTAATTGGGGGGTGGTGAACAACTGCATGTGCATAACATATGTACATTCGTATGTATATGTATATATGTGTATTTGTCATAATTATTATCCTTTTCTTTTTCTGTCTTAGTAAATAGTTTTATTTAACCATCAGTTCTTCTTTGTGGTTGGTTTTTTTTTTCGGATTCTCTTCCCCCATCCCACTAGGAAGAGTGGGGAGTGAGTGAACGAGTGTGTGGTGCTCAGCCACCTGCTGGATTAAAACACAACACCCATGGAGGCTCTGCAAGTCTATCTTGAACCCTGGATCCAGCAAAGGCACAGAGAAAAGGCTTGAACACCCTCCAGCAGAGTGAGATAGCTGTGGCCTAAGCCAATGGCCCTATGGACTGCCTTGGCAAAGGACTTTTCTCAGCTGGGATGGCTCAGGCTCTGAGCATCCCTCCTGGCTGGGCAGTGACTCCTGCCAGCAGCTCTGCCTCTACTGGGGCCAAAATTTCTCTTGTATCCCATCACTGCAGCCAGAAAGCCCATGTAACCAGTCAGCAGCCTTGAGAACACGTGACATCCTGCGAGTCTGTAGAATCATGAAATTATAGTATACCCTGAGTTGGAAGGGACCTACAAGGATCTTTGACTGCCACTCCTAGTTCCATGCAGGACCACCCAAATCTCAAATCGTATCTCTGAGAGCGTGTTCCAAGTGCTTTTTCAACTCCAGCAGCTTGGGGACACAGCCTCCAGCAGGCTTCCCTTGGTAACAAGGTGGGTGAACTTGTCTCAGCAGGGAGTGGGAGGGGATCCTGCCCCTCTGCTCTGCACTGGTGAGACTTCCCCTGCAGTACTGCATCCAGATGTGGAGTCCTCAGTGCAAGAGAGACATGGACCTGTTGGAGTGCGTCCAGAGGAGGGCTGCAAAACTGGTCCAAGGGATGGAACACCTCTCCTATGAGGACAGGCTGGGAACTGGGGCTGTGCAGCCTGGAGAAGAGAAGGCTGCGAGGTGACCTGAGAGTGGCCTTTCAGTATCTAAAGGGGGGCTCTAAGAAAGAAGAGGCCAGACTCTTTAGCAGGATCTGTAGTGATAGGACAAGGGAAAAGAGCCCTGACCAATACCTTCAAGGAGCAGACGTTCTCCTTCCTCACAGCCTTTACAGATATAAGCCCTGGGAATAAAAACTCCACTTTCTGGAATGTCTGTAATTCATTAGCAGCACCCAATCTAAAAGATTTCAACTGCCTGCAGAGCAGGCTACCCACAACATCTCTGAAATCACAGCTGACAACAATAAGCTCTGGGCATAAATGCTACAGAAGAGTATCTTTTAACAGACTATTACTATTATTTCTAATGCCTGGCAGGTGTGTAAGTAATGTGCAAAGGTGAAAGGATTACATAGGAACAAATGGAACCCACTAAACAGAGCTTGGAAATTAGGAATGCGAGCATTGCGTTATTTCTCTCAAGAAAAACAAAGCCGGGTGACACATATTCTACCCTGTACTTGTCGTTGCTCACATTCTTCGGCAAGCAGAAACCTTCAAAAAGAAAGCTCCTATGCTAAGATAGGTGCCTGAGGAGAGGGGGAAGTTCTCAAGAGACACAGTTCTTCCTATATGACCTGCAAGGAAACCTAGACAGCTGGCTTGACGTGGGCATTTGGTGGATGAAGTCATGCAGACCTGGAAAGAACTTCTCCTGCAAAGGTTAGGTGCTGTTTTGTTTGAGCTGGTGATGCAACTCCTTGGTACAACTCAGTATACCACCATTCTTATGTTTTTAGTTTCTGGAATATTCCTCACAATACAGATTACGGTGATGGGGGTCACACTCTCATGTTGAGAGTGGACTTCTGCCTCATCGCTAGAGCTGCCTGATGATTTTCTATCATAATCTGTCATATGCTATACACAATCTCCTCTCTCTCAGTACAAGAAGATCATCTCCATTGGCCCAACGTTTCTTTTTCTGCTTTGGATGTCTTCATTGAGGTGTTTTTGCTGTTTTTGACAAGACGCAAGTTATACTCTGTGTAGTCACCTCCTAATCTTACACACCTTCAGATTTGTTCCATGAGATGATTTTACTTATTGACAAACATTTTCAGTATCAACCTCCTCAGGGCATCCTTCACCTCCCTGTTCCTCAGGCTGTAAATCAGGGGGTTCACCGCAGGGATTACCAGCGTGTAAAACACAGCCGCCACTTTGCACTGATCAGCAGAGATGCTGGGCACTGGTCTTAAGTAGATGAAGAAGAGAGTCCCATAAAACAGGGTGACGGCAGACAGGTGGGAGGCACAGGTGGAAAAAGCTTTCCACCTGTCTTGGGCAGCACGAATCTGCAGGACAGCAAAGATGATGCACAGGTAAGAGATGAGGATGATGCTGGCAGTGCCTGAGCCTGCTGCTGCAGCAAAGGCCATGTGCACTGCGCGAGCAAAACGCGTGTCAGAGCAGGAGAGCTGCTGCAGCGGGGGGATGTCGCAGAAAAAGTGATCGATGACATGGGACCCGCAGAAAGACAGGCTGAACAGGGAAGCCGTGTGGGCAACCGAACTGATGCATCCACACAGGTACGAAACAGAGACCAACCGAGCACACTCCTGTCTGGACATGAGGACCACGTACCGCAGTGGGTTGCAAACAGATACAAACCGATCATACGCCATCACGGCTAGGAGCACAACTTCAGCATTGATGGAAAAAGAGTGAAGAAAAAATTGTGCAGCACAGCCCGGAAATGAAATTACCTTCTTCTCCGCTAACAGGTTCACCAGCGTCTTGGGAGCGATCGCAGAGGAGTAGGTGATGTCAATGAAGGACAGGTTACAGAGGAAAAAGTACATGGGGGTCTGCAGGCGGGAGTCGACTCGGGTTAACGTGATGATGGTGAGATTCCCCACCAGGCTGGCAGTGTAAAGGAGGAGCAGCAGTGTGAAGAGGAGGGCTCGTACCTGAGGGCTGTCAGTGAAGCCTTCGAGAACAAACTCTATCACCTCGGTGAGATTTCCCTCCAGCATCCCTCTCAGGAGCACCGTGCGCAGCTGGAAACAAGCAGACACACCAGTGAGCAAAACAGAATACTCCTTATCCCAGGTCTTACTCTTTGATGGGAAAGTAGATAGACAGAGACCTCCAGCCACTAGAAAATGTGTGGATGGGGTGAAAAAAAAAAAGGATTTTTCCTATCTTCTTTCTTCCTACCCTCTGTCTGTCATGCTGGGATGGAAAATGAAATGTGTTTCAGGGAATTCTTTCCCTTAGGACACAGCACTCCAGCAGCTGGGATGAGATCACACTTGCTGGATAACACGTCACCTCTTGGGAAGTTGCAGGGGTTTCATATCTAAAGCAACCACACAGATGTCCTGTAAAGTTGTCACGGAGATCAGCTTAGAGGAAGGGAGGTGACACGAATCCCAGCCTCAGCCTGAAATACCCCATAGTGCTCCGAGGCAGAAGAGCTTGAAGAAGTCCAGACCCTACTGCCCTGCTATAACTGGAATTGGAAAGCAGCACTGTTTCCTGACCACAGGTCTGTCCAGACTGCATTCCAGGATGAACGCCTGTCACTGGGCCTGGACTTCTTCTCCCTAGCTCTTTGCACTCGTTCCTCTGTGAGGTCTACACCACATCCTCCCCAACTTCCCCTTCTCCTTCGTCCCGTGTTAAAAACCGGGGCAAACCTCAGAGAAAAGTGCAAAGGTGCACCAAGACAGGGCTAGAGGCATCTGAGTGATGAAAAACAATCCCGTGCGGCACTGAAATGAGACAGACATCTGCTCTTACAAAATGTATTGATCAGAATCAGAGATGCCCCTAAATGCCATCCAAAAAAAAAACCAAAAAAAAAAACCCACAGAAAATGTTCTCAGTAACCGTCAGGAGGTATTGAGATCTTGTCATCCAAAACCCAGGAAGAAAACTCTCTAACTCCAGCGTGGTGTTAGAAGGCGGCATTTCTTTATTCCTCACGACACATACTGGGTGACTTGACCAGCAAGCACACCCTCTCAGAGTTCAGGTTCTACATTTGAACAGTTAAGACATACATATGCAGTGCATTGGCATCCATATTCATTCTTTTCCAAGAACTCCTTCATGTATGCTCATGTCCTTCTGGGCACACGCAGTTGCATTTACGGTGGCCGTACGATCATTTACTTAATCCCCATTTTTCCATCATCACAGAATCATAGAATCATAGAATTGCTCATGTTTAAAAAGACCTTCAAGATCGTCAAGTCCAACCGCAACCGAACCATACTACCCTCACTCTAACACCCCACCTCCAAATCACGTCCCTGAGCACCACATCCAAACGGTTTTTAAACTCATTCAGGGATGGTGACTTCACCACCTCCCCGGGGAGTCTGTTCCAGTGCTGAACGACCCTTACTGTATAGAAGTTTGTCCTGATATCCAACCTAAACCTCACCTGGTGCAACTTGAGGCCATTTCCCGTTCTCCTGTCACCTGTCACCAGGGAGAAGAGACCAGCCCCGCTCTCGCTGCAATCACCTTTCAGGTGTTTGAAGAGAGCAATGAGGTCTCCCCTCAGCCTCCTCTTCCCCAGACTAAACAGCCCCAGTTCCTTCAGTCTCTCTTCATAGGACATATTCTCCAAGCCCTTCCCCAGCCTTGTTGCCCTTCTTTGGACCTGCTCCAGCACCTCCATGTCCTTTCTGTACTGAGGCACCCAAATCTGAACCCAGGACTCGAGGTGGGGCCTCACCAGTGCCGAGTCCAGGGACAGGATGACTTCCCCAGTCCTGCTCACCACCCCATTTCTGATCCCAGCCAGGATGCCATTGTCCTTCTTGGCCACCTGGGCACACTGCTGGCTCACATTCAGCTGACAGTCCATCAGCACACCGAGGTCTCGTCAGGCAACTTCCGTCGGGCAGCTTTCCAGCCACTCCTCTCCAAGCCTGTACGGCTGTCTGTGATTGCTGTGCCCAAAGTGCAGGACCCAACTCTTGGCCCTATTAAAACTCATCCAGTTTACCTTAGCCCATCGATCCGGTCTATCCAGGTCCCTCTGCAGAGCCTTTCTACCATCTGACAGATCAACACTCCCTCCCAACCTGGTGTCGTCTGCAAACTTACTGAGGGTGCACTCAATCCGCTCATCAAGATCAGCGTCATCTCAGAGGCTTTTGGCCAACCTTTCGCTGTTTTTCCCCAGTTTGGCAAACTTCCATGGCTTGTTATCCCATTGCTTGTTATGCCACAACGAGCAACTTTCTATCTTGGTGCACTCTAATCCAAAACAATACATGAGAAATCTGAGGAAGAAGTCCTTGCACGTGGTGGGTACAAAGATAAAAGCAGTCTGTTGTGACTCCAGTGCATCTTGTGAAGCAGAATTATTGAGAAAGCAAGGTTGTTCACACATCAAGTGATGCTGAAATGGAAAGTTTTAGAACTAGCACTCACTGATTCCTTTTGCAGTTAACTTTGTCCCAGTAGGCATCTCGGACCCCTGCGCGGGTTCAGCTTCAAGCTGAGGACACTCAATGAAACGTACAGATAATATTAACAGGCAAAAAATGGCCAACAGGAGCCAGCATGTATGCTGCAGTGTCTGTGGGCAAAAGCTGTCCTGCCCCTCCTGCTGTGCTGCCCGTGTGCATAAGCACTAAGGCACTCTACCCAGTGCTGCCCAAAGTCTGTGGCACAATATCTGACCGTGGAAGCTGGAAACTTCAAGTTAAAACAACATGGGCTTCTGCTCCAAACACAAATAGACATCCTAAAATGTTTACAAGCAATTCAGCGCAATGCTATCGCTGTCATTATCACTGTCACTAACACTATCGCAATCACAATGCTACTACCGTGCCATTAATATAATCACTGCCATTGTTCTTGACACAGCGTGCAGCTGCAACCAGCAACAGCGATGGGCACAGCCCGCACAGCTCCTTGCCTGGGCATCTCCTGTGACAAAACAAAACCCTTGCTGACCTAATCGGCGCCGCGGTGTGCAAGAAGCCTGCTGCTGCAGTTCTCTGTCCCACCTCTAAATGTCGGTAGACGCAACTAGAGCCAGCAAATATATGTGTACAGAACAGATCTGAAAATACCCTGGTCTTTAGGGACTGAAGCAATTAGTGCTCCAAATAAGTCATTAAGAAGTTCTTCATACCTGCTATGAGCAAGGACACCCCGATATTTTCAGTAGCCTAGTTGTGCTTATGTATGCATAAGCTTTTCTTGCCTTATTCTGGGTATTACTGGTGTGTGTTTTGGGTGTGGATTTTTTTTTTTTGGTGGTGGGTTTTTGTTTGTTTATTTTGGTTTGTGTGTGTGTGTTGCTTTTTTTCTTTCCCACATGAATCCACCTCTGGATCTGCCTTCATGCTGTCGTAGACTGTTTTTTTTAGCAATAGGGATCAGTACATGAGTTTAAGGACCAAGATATATGTTTAGCAAAAGGAATCAGTGAGTGCTAGTTCTAAAACTTTCCATTTCAGCATCACTTGAGGTGTGAACAGCCTTGTTTTTCTCAATAGTTCTGCTTCTCAAGACACACTGGAGTCACAACAGACTGCTTTTATCTTTGCACCCACCACGTGCAAGGACTTCTTCCTCAGATTTCTCATGTATTATTTTGGATTAGAGTGCACCAAGATAGAAGGTTGCTCGTTGTGGCATAACAAGCAATGGAAGTTTGCCAAATTGGGGAAAAACAGCGAAAGGTTGGCCAAAAGCCTCTGCGATGAAGCTGATGATGGAAAAATGGGGATTAAGTAAATGATCGTACGGCCACCGTAAATGCAACTGCGCGTGCCCAGAAGGACATGAGCATACATGAAGGAGTTCTTGGAAAAGAATGAATATGGCTGCCAATGCACTGCATATGTATGTCTTAACTGTTCAAATGTGGAACCTGAACTCTGAGAGGGTGCGCTTGCTGGTCAAGTCACCCAGTATGTGTTGTGAGGAATAAAGAAATGCCACCTTCTAACACCACACTGGAGTTAGTTTTCTTCCCAAATTGCGGATGACAATAACCTTTGGATGAAGGGCCAAGCCACTCAGGAGGACTACAAAGATCCCGTGAGGCTATGCAGGGAGGAAGTTAGAAGGATCAAAGCCCATCTGGAGCCTACAATAAAAAGCTCTTCTATGAGTCCATCAGCAACAAAAAGACTAAGGAGAATCTCCCCCCTTTTTTGGATGTGGGGAGAAAGAGTGACAAAGGAAGAGGGAAAGGTCGAGTTGCTTGGTGCCTTCTTTGCCTCAGTCTGTAGTAGTATGACCAGTTTGTCCCTTGGTGCCCAGCCCCCCTGAGCTGGAGGACGAATGGGGAGCAGAATGAAGCCCTCAAAACCTGAGAAGAAATGGTTAGCAACCTGCTCCACCAGTTAGATGCACACAAGTCTCAGATCTCTAGCTGAGATTCACCCAGTGGTAGTGGGGGAGATGGTGGAAGTGCTCACCAAGCCACTTTCCACCGTTTATCAGCAGTCCTGGCAAACAGGGGAGGTCCCTGTTGACTAACAAATGTGATGTCCATCGACAAGAAGGGTCAGATGGAGGACCCAGAGAACTATAGGCCTCTCAGACAGACCTTGGTGCCAGGAATGTTACAGAGCAGATCATCCTGAGTGTTGTAACGCAACACATAGGGGACAACCAAGTGATTGGGACCAGTCAACATGAGATTATGAAAGGCAGGTCCTGCTTTATTGACCTGATCTCTGACTATGACAAGGTGACCAACTTGGCGGGTGAGGGGAAAGCTGCGGATGTTGGCTACCAGACGTTAATAAAGCTTTTGACACTGTTCCCCACAGTGTTCTGGAGAAACTGGCTGCCCATGGCTTGGATGTCTGAATGCTCCTCTCATGGAAAACTGGGTGGGTGGCTGTGACAAAAGACTTGTGGTGAATGGAGTTCAGCCCAGCTGGAGTCCAGTCAGAACTGGTATTCCCCAGGGCTCGGTACTGAGACCGGTAGTTCTCTTTACTATCTTCATCTGTGTTCCCCAGGGGTTGGTTTTGGGGCCTGTCCTGTTTAATATCTTTATTGATGACCTGGACGAGGGGACTGAGTGCACCCTCAGTAAGTTTGCAGGTGGAACCAAGCTGTGAGGAAGCGCTGATCTGCTTGGGAGAAGGAAGGCCCTACAGAGGGATCTGGACAGGCTGAATCGCTGGGCTGAGGCCAGTGGGATGAGGTTCAACAAGACCAAGTGCCGGGTCCTGCACTTTGACCACAACAACCCCAGGCAACACTACAGGCTTTGGGCAGAGTGGATGGAAGACTGCGTGGAAGAAAAGAACTGGGAGTTTTGGTTGACACTCAGCTGAACGTGAGCCAGCAGTGTGCCCAGGTGGCCAAGAAGGCCAATGGCATTCTGGCTTGTATCAGAAATTGCGTAGCCAACAGGACTAGGGAAAAAATCATTGCCCTGGTGAGGCCGCACCTCGAGTATTGTGCTCAGTTTTGGGCCCCTCACTAGAAGAAAGACATTGTGGCCCTGGCGTGTGTTCAGAGAATGGCAAGAAAGCTGGTGAGGGGTCTGGAGCACAAGTCTTATGAGCAGCGGCTGAGGAAACTGGGACTGCTTAGTCTGGAGAAGGGGTGGCTCAGGGTAGACCTTATTTCTCTCTCCAGCTACATGAAGGGAGGTTGTGGCCAGGTGGAGGTTGGCCTCTTCTCCCATGTAATTAGTGATAGGACTAGAGAGAATGGCCTCAAGTTGTTCCAGGGGAGGTTCAGGTTGGATATTAAGAACAATTTCTTCTCTGAAAGAGTGGTCAGGTGCTGGAACACAATGCCCAGGGTGGTGGTGGAGTCACCATCACTGGAGGTGTTGAAGAAATGTTGAGATGTTGTACTGAGGGACATGGTTTAGTGGGGATATATTGGTGGTACATGGATGGTTGGACTTAGAGATGTTTTCAAACCTTGATGATTCTATGATTCTAATGATCTGGAGGGATGAGGGAACTGTGTGCGCTCTCATTAAGTTTGGAGATGACACCAAGTTAGGAGGGAGTGTTGATCTGCTTGAGGATAGGAAAGCTCTGCAGCGGGATCTGGACGGGCTGGATCAATGGGCCAAGGTCAACTGTACGAAATTCAATAGACTAATTGCCATGTCCTGCCGCTGGGTCACAGCAATCCTGTACAATGCCACAGGCTAGAGGAAGAGTGACTGGAAAGCTGCCCAGGTGGCCAAGATGTCCAACAGCATCCTGGCTCGTGTCAGAAATAGCGTAGCCATCAGGAGCAGGGATGTGAATTTCATCGAATCATAGAATCATAGAATGGCCTGGGTTGAAAAGGACCTCAAAGATCATCGAGTCTCAACCCCCATGCTAAGTGCAGGGTCGCCAACCACTAGACCAGGCTGCCCAGAGCCACATCCAGTCTGGCCTTGAATGCCTGCAGGGACGGGGCATCCACAACCTCCCTGGGCAACCTGTTCCAGTGTGTCACCACCCTCTGTGTGAAAAACTTCCTTCTAATATCCAACCTAAATCTCCCCTGTCTCAGCTTAAAACCATTCCCCCTTGTCCTATTGCTATCTACCCTCACAAACAATCGATCCCCCTCCTGTTTATAGGCTCAATTTCCTCCTCTACTTGGCGCTGGTGAGGCTACTTCTCAAAAACTGCATTCCCTTTGGAGAAACTCGCTACAAGAAGGGCACTGAGGTACTGGAGTGTGTTCAGAGAAGGGCAGTGAAGCTGGGGAAGGGTCTAGAGAGCAAGCTACCCTAGGTAAAAGCTCTTTGGGTCATTACAGTTGGCCTGTGCACTCATTGCCAACGTGACCTATGGCTGAGAATGGAACTTAAATTTCTTCCACATATATAATATTAAGAATGTGCATCTGTTATCACTGAGGTCTGAGTTTTTACTGGAAAATCCTTAGCTTAACCTTCCTACCAAGACAGGAATCACAGAAAAGGCCACTCAAAACATATATGACATTTGCTTTTTAGTAAGGAGTCATGTGCAAACAACACATCAATGATTCAGCAGCAGGTGTCACATAGAGCAGGAGTGGAAAGCTTCCCTGTCACCCCACTTGCTGTAGAGTGTTTTCCAGTATTCCTTCTACAGCACAGGCATCAGCATCTTTGACATCCCACAAATGTGGGAGCTGAATCAGAGCCTGGCAGACTGAGAAATGTGGTGCAAACTGTGGCCAGATGTGCTTCTTGGCACTGCAGCTGGATTCTCGGCATGTCAGTGGGAAACACCTGGACTGGTGAGCTTACACAAAGGCACAGGAGCTTTCCCTCCAGTCAGACTCCCACAGAGGATGTGCTTGTGTTCATTTCCACGGGAGCGATATGGTCAGTAAGAGGAACGGGTCCTATAAGCTGCTTTAGCAAAGAAGGCTGTGCATCTGGAAGCATGCCTCCAGTATCATTTACTGGCATTCATATTGCAAGGGAAACATTCAACACCGGTGTCTAAGACCAAAGTTTGAATCCAAGCTTCCTCCGTTCTCAGTGGAGGAAAATATGACGAATGGAGCTTCCCTCCTCCTGCGGTGGTGACCCAAGTTGTACCACTGCTGGCTTCCTGAAGGTGCACATCTCTCCCTTTTTCCTGTGAAGACAAAGCTCAGAGC
>NW_018364783.1:0-1887 GCF_002078875.1 Numida meleagris | reverse complement strand
GTTTCTTTAATGATGATCATGGTATTCTCGGCTGGTCAGAGTAACTCCAGAAAATCCGAGGAGTTACAAGTGCTTGTGGGTGATGTAATAGTTTTGTTTGGCTCCGGTAGTCCTTTCAGTTGATGAAAAAACCTTAGAACTGATAATAAGGGGAAGTAAAAGAGGGGAGATTTAGGTTGGGTATAAGGAAGAAGTTCTTTAAGGCAGGGTGGCAGTGGAGGGCGATGACACACCCATGGGCCACGGCTCCAAAGAACTTTGCTGTGCCATGGGGAAAGCGGTGATGGGTTGGGACTGACCTCAGGTTGGGCCTTCGCTTTGTGCGGGGGCTGTTTGCTTCCTGGCATGTCAAATCTCAGGGCTGATGTTAACAGCCCAGTGCTGAGAATCCAACTTGAGTAGAACGCAATTGCTGAAGTACGTTAGCAAGTGTATTGGCCTGTAGCCCAATAGGACTTCAGTTGTTTAGCATTCAAAGTGAACTACAAATGAAAGCTTACAAAGACATCATGTAGTATAACACTTACACAGAACTTGCTTAACGGGACTTGCTCAGCACCAGTGGCTAAATCTGCTGATGCCTTAGGCCGCAAGCTATGGACTCCCACCAAGTCAATGAAAGGAAGACCCCATTAGCTGCTTTCAGCCAGAGGATGAGGAAGCTTCACCCACCAGTAGAAGCAGCGGTTGCTTGCCATGTTGTTAGCACAAGTCTGCAAATGTCTAGGCCTGCAAATAAGATCCCACTAACTCCCAAGATCATAATGAACTATACATGCCTCTCCTATCTACCATATGCAAACACAGGCTTTAAACTCTTGTGAATGTCATCAATAAGCAAATGTTTACTCAGCTGTGCGTGTGTCATGCAATTATTTTAATCAGTTTTATTATCCACGTGCTTACCAAGGCCTAGTGAATTGGACATCAGTGTGTTATAAGACACGACCTACTTGCCTCTGCATGTACTGGATGCTGAAATATTCTGTACATGTGCAGGAATTGCAGTAACCCTGAAATGTTGCTCAGAAAAAAAGATGAGGCCCTAAGTTCAGATGCCTGTACATCAAAGATTGCCTGTAGGGAAGGCATTATTTGGCCTCAAGTAAAATTCAAATTTCCCAAGTAATTTTCCTCACCTCCCAACACATCAAAGCAATCTGGAGATATGTGGGTGGTGGATCTCCCTCAAATGACACTATCCCATAGACCCAAGCTGCTGCTTATCTGTAGTACAGCGGAAACTAGTTAGTGTGAATCATGTTCACGTTCAGTGTCATGCTATCCAACAATATCCTCCCTTACAAAATTTAGGATTAGCAATTCTATTCAAAACACTGACCCACGTTGACCGGGGTCTGGGAAGAAGGAATGGCCAGAAGAGTTCTGCAGAACAGGAGCCCTGGGACAGCCAGAGGGGACCAGCTCTGCCCCAAATTGGCCTTATCTTCACCAAGAACCATTTCTGAGATTAGGAGAGATGAGAGCTGTTTGAAACCAGCCCTCTCCAAGCAGCATTAGAACCAGCCCTCAGCAGCAACATGCAGCTAGCTCTGCTTGACCCATCGTTTACAAATGAAATTGGTTAGACAAGAGTGCCTTCACTTTTCTTGGAATCTAAGTAAAGCACTGTAGAGATCTTTCCAGTTCTCAAAGGCCATTTTTCCTTTGGGGCAGTCTCTTGCTGTCCCCTAGATTAGAGCTGTAATTAAGCCTGGCTGTCTAATTGGAGAGCTGCTAATTTCAAGGAGAGAAACCTTGAGACTCTAACGATGCACAGTGGAGCCAATTTAAACACACTTAAACTCACACGCCGAGTTGCATCACCGCCATTTGTCAGGCATCAACTTTTTAACCATGTCTACCAGGACCTCATTAAAATCATCT
>NW_018364782.1:16765-18548 GCF_002078875.1 Numida meleagris | reverse complement strand
GGGTCCCATGGGCCGGACCGGGACGGGTCCCATGGACCAGACCGGGATGGGTCCCATGGACCAGACCGGGATGGGTCCCATGGGCCGGACCGGGATGGGTCCCATGGGCCGGACCGGGATGGGTCCCATGGGCCGGACCGGGATGGGTCCCATGGGCCGGACCAGGATGGGTCCCATGGGCCGGACCAGGATGGGTCCCATGGACCAGACCGGGATGGGTCCCATGGGCCGGACCAGGATGGGTCCCATGGGCCGGACCAGGACGGGTCCCATGGGCCGGACCGGGATGGGTCCCATGGGCCGGACCAGGACGGATCCCATCCCTGTGATGGAGGCGATGCCGGTGGTGGCAGGAGGAGGATTTCCCCATGGAACGGAGCTCTGGGTGGGTGCTGGGTGTCCCCTGTGCCCGGGGAGCGCAGCGGGGTGGGAGCTCCCCGCGTTCATCTCCATTTCCCCGCAGACCCCCCCCCCCCATCCCCTTGCCCACCCACGAGCTTCATTCGCTGCTCCCGGGGAGATCGGAGATTGTTTGGTGCGCGGCCCCGGGTTTGCACATGGAAAAGCCGAGTAAATAGACGGCAATAGCTGGGGAAACTTCAGAGGGAACGAGCTGCAGCTTCTCCCACCTTCCCCTCCCGGGGGTTCCTGCTCATCCCTGGGCTGCAGCTCGCAGGATTCTCTCCATCCACCCCCGCTTCTTTCCCTGCTTGCAGCTGCTCCCACCCCGCTCCGAGCTTCGCCCTCCAGCCCGGCCCCGCCGTGCCCCAACCCCACAGCAGCTCGGGGCCGGGCTGACTCAGCGCCCGCTCTCTTCAGGAACAACGCGATTTCAAGGGATTTCACACCCCGACCAACAGCCCCGGCGCCGCCTGGAACGAGAAAGCAAAAAACAAAACGACAAAAAAAAGGCTCAGAAAGCACCAATTTCTGCTTCGAGTCCCGGAACCCCTCCGTGGTTCAGACCCATGGGGCCGTGCTGGGGTGCGTGCCGTCCCCGTGTCCCCTGGGTGCACCGTGTCCCCGCGCTCCCATTCCTTTCCCTTTCTGCTTTCATTCCCTCTTGTGCCTTTCTTTCCTTTTTTCCCCCCCCCCCTCTGCCTTTTCTTTCCTGCAGATCCGCGGGTAAGAAAGCGTTTAGAGTTTGAGCAGCCGGGGGAAGATGAGCTCCAATTGTAAAAGAGCAACAACAACAACAACAACAGCAACAACCGTCACCCCCCCCCCAAAAAAAAAATAAAGAGGGAATAGACGTCGCTGGCGCGGGGTTACGTGCGGGAGGTTGTACCCAGACAGACGTAATTAAGGCAGCCAGCATCGCGGTGCTAATGGAGGTATTTACCGTGCCGGCTGTTTGCAGCGCTCTGCTGGCTGGCTCCTGTTCTGGAAGGAAGTAGGGGGGGGGTTGTGACCCCCCCCCCCCCCAAGTGCAGAGGGAGGGGACCCCCTGCCCTGCCCCTGCTGTTGGTGCTGCTCTTCCTCCTCCTCCTCCTCTTCCTCCTCCTCCTCCTCCTGCTCCAGCTGCAGGTGGCCCGGAGCTCCCTCTCTCACTGCTCAAACGCGCTAATTGCCGTTTAATTGCGCTTTCCCCTGCGAGCAGCCCCCCAGGGCTGGGGGTGGGGGGGCCTCCAGCCCCGCGTTATAACACACCCTTCCCTCCCCCTTGGTGCACAGCACGCTTTTGCCCCAAATTTTGCCTTTTTCTCCCCACTTTGCGCCGTGCCACCCTTCGCCTGGCCCGCTTGGTGCAGCCCGTGCCCCAGGGAGGGAGGAAGAAGGGGTG
>NW_018364782.1:12065-13825 GCF_002078875.1 Numida meleagris | reverse complement strand
GGCGGGGGGAGGCGGAGGCGGCTTCCGTGCCAGCGGGGGGGGGGGGCCGGGGAGCGCGGGGCAGCGCGGCCCTGGAACTAATGCCCGGTGATGGGACTTAACCCTGTAAGAATTCTGGCCGTGCGGAACGCTTCCTGCTCAACCCCGCACGGAGATGAAGCCTCTTAGGGCGGAGATGTCCCCCCCAACCCCCCCCCACCCCGGGGTTGAGCACAGGTTACGCGGGAGCCAGAGCCGCGCTCGTCCTCAAAGTTCACCCGCGTCCCCTCGAGGTCCTGCCCTGCTCCTCGCCGGGGTTTATCTGAGATGGGAAAAGAGGGGACACGCATCCCCACGGAGCCGCCCATAGCGGGGCAGGCATCCGGCAATGGATGGGGAGCAGCAGCACAGCCCCCTCTGCGCTCCCATCCTGCCCCCTCGTCCTGCCCTGACCCCCGGGGGCCGTGCCCCGTGAAGCTGGCTGAGTCAGCTTGGCAGGGCCGGGCGCTCCTTGAGTCATCGCAGCGGCCCCGTGCTCCCCCCGGGGCTCGGACGGAGCAGCAGGATTCCACGCGGCCGGCCCAGCGTTTCCACCGGGCTCCGGCAAAGAGCTGGAAATGTCCGAGTAACGGCGGAGGGAACGCGGCAGAAGCTGCGGGGCGAAATCAGGCGAGGAGAATGGAATGGTTTGAACCCATTTTTCATGCTCTCGGACGGGACGCGGTGCGGCTGGGAGGTGCTCGCTCCTCGGTTCCCATCCGTCTCGGAAGCGCTGCGCAGCGCATCCAGGTTGCTGGGCGCTGAAACCCGGGTGGTCCCGGGCCCCAGCCCCCGGCATCGCCCCGGCTTAAGGCTCCGCTCGGACACTGCGTGAATACCCACCCCACCATGGCCATGGAATTGTAGAGGTTGGATTAGTCCATCAAGAACCCCACACCCAACCCCAACCCGCCCCACCATGCCCATAGAGCCACCAGGGTTGGAGAAGACCATCAAGAACCCCAAGTCCAGCCCCAACCTATCCCCACCATGCCCATAGAGCCACCAAGGTTGGAAGAGACCACCAAGAACCCGAAGTCCAACCCCAATCTACCCCTACCATGCCCATAGAGCCACCAGGGTTGGAGAAGACCACCAAGAACCCCAAGTCCAGCCCCAGTCTGCCCTCACCATGCCCATGGAATTGTGGAGGTTGGAGAAGACCACCAAGAACCCCAAGTCCAGTCCCAGTCTGCCCCTACCATGCCAACAGAGCCACCAGGGTTGGAGAAGACCACCAAGAACCCCAAGTCCAGCCCCAACCCATCCCACCATGCCCATGGAATTGTGGAGGTTGGAGAAGACCACCAAGAACCCCACACCCAAGCTCAGTCTACCCCTACCATGCCCATAGAGCCACCAAAGTTGGAGAAGACCACCAAGAACCCCAAGTCCAGTCCCAATCTGCCCCTACCATGCCAATAGAGCCACCAAGGTTGGAGAAGACCACCGAGAACTCCAAGTCCAACTCCAATCTACCCCCACCATGCCCATAGAGCCACCAAAGTTGGAGAAGACTGCCAAGATCCCCAAGTCCAGCCCCAACCCATCCCAACATGACCGTGGAATTGTGGAGGTTGGAGAAGACCACCAAGAACCCCACACCCAACCTCAGTCTACCTCTACCATGCCCATAGAGCCACCAAGGTTGGAGAAGACCACCAAGAACCCCAAGTCCAACCCCTACCTATCTCCACCATGCCCATAGAGCCACCAAAGTTGGAGAAGACCACCAAGAACCC
>NW_018364782.1:8235-9436 GCF_002078875.1 Numida meleagris | reverse complement strand
TTGGGGCTGGACTTGGGGGTCTTGGTGGTCTTCTCCAACCTTGGTGACTCTATGGGCATGGTGGGGCGGGTTGGGGTTGAACTTGGGGTTCTTGATGGACTTCTCCAACCTTGGTGGCTCTATGGGCATGATGGGGCATAAGTTGGGCTTGAACTTGGAGTTCTTGGTGGACTTCTCCAACCTTGACGGCTTTATGAGCATGGTGGGGACAGGTTGGGGTTGGACTTGGTGTTCTTGGTGGTCTTCTCCAACCTTGGTGGCTCTGTGGGCATAGTGGGGGTAGATTGGGTCTGGACTCGGGGTTCTTGATGGAATTCTCCAACCTCCACAATTCCATGGGCATGGTGGGATGGGTTGGGGCTGGACTTGGGGATCTTGGTGGTCTTATCCAACCTTGATGGCTCTGTGGGCATAGTGGGGGTAGATTGGGGTTGGGTGTGGGGTTCTTGGTGATCTTTTCCAACTTTGGTTGCTTTATGGGCATGGTAGGGGTAGATTGGGGCTGGACTTGTGGTTCTTGGTGGTCTTCTCCAACCTCCACAATTCCATGGGCACGGTGGAGTGGGTTGGGGTTGGACTTGGGGTTCTTGGTGGTCTTCTCCAACCTTGATGGCTTTATGGGCATGGGGGGGCATAAGTTGGGATTGAACTTGGGGATTTTGGTGGTCTTCTCCAACGTTGATGGCTTTATGGGCTTGGTGGGGGTAGACTGGGGCTGGACTTGGGGATCTTGGTGGTCTCTTCCAACCTTGGTGGCTCTATGGGTATGATGGGGCATAAGTTGGGCTTGAACTTGGAGTTCTTGGTGGTCTTCTCCAACCTTGGTGGCTCTATGGTCATGTTGGGTTGGGTTGGGGTTGGACTTGGTGTTCTTGGTGGACTTCTCCAACCTTGGTGGCTCTATGGGCACGGTAGGGGTAGATTGGGGCTGGACTTGTGGTTCTTGGTGGTCTTCTCCAACCTCCACAATTCCATGGGCACGGTGGGGTGGGTTGGGGTTGGACTTGGGGATCTTGGTGGTCTTCTCCAACCTTGGTGGCTCCATGTGCATGGTGGTGATAGGTTGGGGCCGAACCTTTCCCCGCGCTTCCATTGGCGTCGCACGGGAGGAAGCGTGCGAGCAGCGGAAGGGAAGGGGCTGCCAACCCCTCCAGGCCCCGGCTCCTTGGGCAGCGGAGGAGCCGAGCGGGGCCGGGGGGGG
>NW_018364782.1:3756-5100 GCF_002078875.1 Numida meleagris | reverse complement strand
CCCCCCCCCCCGGTTTGTGCCACGATGTGCCCGGGTTCGTCGCCTTCCCAGCTTCAGGCGTCGCCTCCTCTTTGCTCTTCCAGGTTGGAGGAGCAGACCAAGAAGCTGCAGAAGGACATGAGGAAGAGCACGGACGCTGACTTGGGTACGTGACCACGGGAACACCAGCGGCCACCAGCGGCCTGCAAAGCCGGTGCAGCTCCAATGCAGCTCCAGCGCAGCTCCAGCGCAGCTCCAGGCCCCGCTCGGTTGCTGCGTGCGGGTTCGGGGCCGGCTGCAAGCGGAGCTCAGCCAGGGCAGCGCAGAGCGTGCTGCGTGCTGCGTGTGTGCTGCGTGCTGCGTGCTGCATGTGTGGTGCATGCTGGGTGCTGCGTGCTGCGTGCTGCTGCGTGCTGCGTGTGTGCTGCATGCTGGGTGCTGCTACGTGCTGGGTGCTGCTGCATGCTGCGTGTGTGCTGCGTGCTGGGTGCTGCATGCTGGGTGCTGGGTGCTGCATGCTGGGTGCTGCTGCGTGCTGGGTGCTGCTGCATGCTGCGTGGGTGCTGGGTGCTGTGTGCTTCGTGCTGGGTGCTGGGTGCTGCATGCTGGGTGCTGCGTGCTGGGTGCTGGGTGCTGCGTGCTGGGTGCTGCTGCATGCTGGGTGCTGGGTGCTGCTGCATGCTGGGTGCTGGGTGCTGCTGCATGCTATGTGCTGCATGCTGCGTGCTGGGTGCTGCATGCTGGGTGCTGTGTGCTGCTGCATGCTGGGTGCTGCATGCTGGGTGCTGCGTGCTGCGTGTGTGCTGGGTGCTGGGTGCTGCTGCATGCTGGGTGCTGCGTGCTGGGTGCTGCATGCTGGGTGCTGCGTGCTGCTGCATGCTGGGTGCTGCATGCTGGGTGCTGCGTGCTGCTGCATGCTGTGTGCTTCGTGCTGGGTGCTGTGTGCTGGGTGCTGCGTGCTGCGTGCTGTGTGCTGCTGCATGCTGGGTGCTGCATGCTGGGTGCTGCGTGCTGGGTGCTGCGTGCTGGGTGCTGCGTGCTGCGTGCTGCATGCTTTGTGCTGCGTGTGTGGTGCATGCTGGGTGCTGTGTGCTGCGTGCTGCGTGCTGGGTGCTGGATGCTGCTGCATGCTGTGTGCTGTGTGCTTTGTGCTGGGTGCTGCGTGCTGCGTGCTGCTGGGTGCTGGGTGCTGTGTGCTGCATGCTTTGTACTGCATGCTGGGTGCTGGGTGCTGCATGCTGGGTGCTGGGTGCTGCTGCGTGCTGCGTGTGTGCTGGGTGCTGCGTGCTGGGTGCTGCGTGCTGGGTGCTGGGTGCTGGGTGCTGCATGCTGTGTGCTTCGTGCTGGGTGCTGGGTGCTGCGTGC
>NW_018364782.1:0-556 GCF_002078875.1 Numida meleagris | reverse complement strand
TGCCCATGGAGCCATCCAGGTTGGAAAGGTCCTCCAAGACCCCCACCATGCCCATAGAACCATCCAGGTTGGAAAGGTTCTCCAAGACCCCCAAGTCCAACCCCCTTCCATCCCCACCGTGCCCATGGAGCCATCCAGGTTGGAAAGGTCCTCCAAGACCCCCACCATGCCCAACCCCAACCCATCCCCACCATGCCCACGGAACCATCCAGGTTGGAAAGGTCCTCCAAGAACCCCAAGTCCAACCCCAACCCATCGCCTCCGTGCCCACAGAACCATCCAGGTTGGGAAGGTCCTCCAAGACCCCCAAGTCCAACCCCCCCCCATCACCACCGTGCCCCCCGGCGGCGTCGCTCAGCGTCCCTCTTTTTTTTTTCCCTCGGCACGCCGCCGGTGCCGCGGCGCTCAGCCATGTCCAAGTCGGCGGTGAAGATCTCGTCGGACCTGCTGTCCAACCCGCTGTGCGAGCAGGACGCCGCGTTCCTGGACATGGTCACCGCCTTCGACACCGCCATGAAGAGGATGGATTCCTTCAACCAGGAGAAGGCGAGTACGG
>NW_018364781.1:31992-33390 GCF_002078875.1 Numida meleagris | reverse complement strand
CCCCAATGTCCCCACTGACCCCATTGACCCCATTGCCCCCCAATGTCCCCACTGACCCCAAAGTCTCCCTCTGACCCCATTGACCCCACTGACCCCGAAGTCCCCACTGACCCCACTGACCCCACTGACCCCAAAGTCCCCACTGACCCCACTGACCCCAATGTCCCCATTGACCCCATAGACCCCATTGCCTCCATTGTTCTCACTGACCCCACTGTCCCCATTGACCCCAATAGTCCCCATTGACCCCATTGACCCCATTGATTCCATTGACCCCACTGACCCCAAAGACCCCATTGTCCCCATTGACCCCATTGATCCCATTGATCCCAGTGACCCCACTGACCCCATTGATCCCATTGATCCCATTGATCCCATTGACCCCATTGTCCCCATTGACCCCATTGACCCCATTGACCCCATTGATCCCATTGACCCCATTGTCCCCATTGATCCCATTGACCCCATTGATCCCGTTGACCCCATTGACCCCATTGATCCCATTGACCCCATAGCCCCCATTGCCCCCATTGCCCTCATTGTCCCCATAGCCCCCACTGTTCCCATTGTCCCCATTGACCCCAATGCCCCCACTGACCCCAAAGTCCCCATTGACCCCATTGACCCCATTGTCCCCATTGACCCCTCTGACCCCATTGACCCCATTGATCCCATTGACCCCACTGATCCCATTGAACCCATTGACCCCAGTGACCCCAATGTGACCCCATTGACACCAGTGTCCCCATTGACCCTATTGTCCCCATTGACCCCACTGACCCCATTGACGCCAAAGACCCCATTGACCCCATTGATCCCAGTGTCCCCACTGCCCCCATTGCCCCCACTGACCCCAGTGTCCCCATCGACCCCATTGACCCCATTGCCTCCACTGAC
This sequence comes from Numida meleagris, assembly GCF_002078875.1. NCBI lineage: Eukaryota > Metazoa > Chordata > Aves > Galliformes > Numididae > Numida > Numida meleagris. The sequence goes on along the minus strand of NW_018364781.1, from coordinate 32,493 downwards.
CCCAATTACCCCATTGTCCCCATTGATTCCATTGACCCCATTGATCCCATTGACCCCATTCATCCCAATGTCCCCATCGTCCCCAGTGTCCCCGTAAACCCCATTGTCTGCACTGATGCCATTGACCCCACTGACCCCAAAGTCCCCATTGGCCCCAAATTGTCCCCAGTTTCCCCATTGACCCCACTTCCCCCATTGACCCCACTGACCCCAATGTCCCCATTGACCCCATTGCCCTCATTGTCCCCATAGCCCCCACTGTCCCCATTGTCCCCATTGCCCCCAGTGTCCCCACTGCCCCCACTGACCCCAAAGTCCCCATTGACCCCATTGACCCCATTGTCCATATTGTCCCCATTGACCCCACTGACCCCACTGATCCCATTGACCCCACTGACCCCATTCACCCCATTGACCCCACTGACCCCATTGATCCCATTGACCCCATTGCCCCCACTGCCCCCTATGTCCCCATTGACCCCAATGTCCCCATTGACCCCA
>NW_018364781.1:29575-31799 GCF_002078875.1 Numida meleagris | reverse complement strand
ACTGGGAGGAACTGGGAGGAATTGGGAGGGACTGGGAGGGAACTGGGAGGGAATGGGAGGGAACTGGGAGGGACTGGGAGGAACGGGTATACTGGGAGGGAACTGGGATGGAACTGGGATGGAATTGGGAGGGAATGGGAGGAACTGGGAGGGAACTGGAATGGAATTGGAACTGGGAGGGAACTGGGAGGGAATGGGAGGAACTGGAAGGGAACTGGGAGGCACTGAGGTATACTGGGATGAACTGGGAGGAATTGGGAGGGAATGGGAGGAACTGGGAGGGAATGGGAGGTACTGGGAGGAATTGAGAGGAACTGGGAGGGAACTGGAAGGGACTGGGAGGAACTGGGAGGGGATGGGAGGAATTGGGAGGGGACTGGGACTGAGGAGAACTGGCACTGGGGGGAACTGGGAGGGAACTGGGAGGACACTGGGAGGAACTGGGAGGCACTGAGGTATACTGGGAGGAATTGGGAGGGACTAGGGTATACTGGGAGGGAACTGGGATGGACTGGGAGGAACTGGGAGGGAACTGGGAGGACTGAGGTATACTGGGAGGGACTGGGATGGAACGGGAGGGACTGGGAGGAATTGGGAGGGAACTGGGACGAACTGGGAGGGACTGGGAGGGAACTGGGGGGGATTGTTAGGAACTGGGAGGGAACTGGAAAGGACTGTTAGGAACTGGGAGGAACTGAGAGGAACTGGGAGGAACTGGGAGAGACTGGGAGGGAATGGGAGGAACTGGGAGGGAACTGGCAGGGACTGGATGGAACTGGGACGAACTGGGACGGAATGTGAGGGACTGGAGGGAACTGGGACAAACTGGGATGGACTGGAGTATACTCGGAGGGACTGGGAGGAATTGGGAGGGACTGGAAGGGAACTGGGATGGACTGGGAGGAACTGGGAGGGAACTGGGACTGAGGGGAACTGGGAGGAACTGGGAGAGAACTGGGAGGGGATGGGAGGAACTGGGAGGGAACTGGGAGGCACTGAGGTATACTGGGAGGAACTGGGAGGGAATGGGAGGGAACTGGGAGGGAACTGGGAGGGGATGGGAGGGAATGGGAAGGGAATGGGAAGGGACTGGGAGGAATTGGGAGGGAACTGGGAGGGAATGGGAGGGAACTGGGAGGGACTGGGGGAAACTGGGAGGGACTGGGAGGAACTGGGAGGGAACTGGGCGGGAATGGGAGGGAATGGGAAGGGACTGGGAGGAACTGGGAGGGGATGGGAAGGGACTGGGAGGGAACTGGGAGGGACTGGGAAGGGAATGGGAGGGAACTGGGAGGGGATGGGAGGGAAATGGGAGGGACTGGGGGAAACTGGGAGGGAATGGGAGGAACTGGGAGGGAACTGGGAGGAACTGGGAGGGACTGGGATGAACTGGGAGGGAACTGGGAGCCCCACTGTGGGATGCAGAACGGCCCCAGGTGTCCCCAGTTGGACACCAGTTGCCACCAGTTGACTCCAGTTCACCTCATTGGCAACTATGGGGCTCTATGGGGCGCTATGGGGCTCTATGGGGCACTATGGGGCGCTATGGGTCTCTATGGGGCGCTATGGGGCACTATGGGGCTCTGTGGGGCACTGTGTGTCTCTATGTGTCTCTATGGGGCACTGTGTCTATGGGGCACTGTGTGTCTCTATGGGGCTCTGTGTGTTTCTATGGGTCCCTATGTGTCTCTATGGGGCTCTATGGGTCTCTATGGGGCACTGTGTGTTTCTATGGGGCACTGTGTGTCTCTATGGGGCACTGTGTGTCTCTATGGGGCACTGTGTCTTTCTATGGGTCCCTATGTGTCTCTATGGGGCACTATGGGTCTCTATGGGTCCCTGTGTGTTTCTATGGGGCACTGTGGATCTCTATGGGGCACTGTGTGTCTCTATGGGGCACTGTGTGTTTCTATGGGGCACTATGGGGCTCTATGGGTCCCTATGTGTCTCTATGGGGCACTGTGTGTCTCTATGGGTCCCTATGTGTCTCTATGGGGCACTGTGGGTCTCTATGGGGCACAGTGTGTTTCTATGGGGCACTGTGGGTCCCCATTGTCCCCATGGTCCCCAATGACGACACCGAGTCAGCGCTGGGGGGCGGAGCTTTTCATTGGGGGTCAGGGGTCAAAGGTCAAAGGTCAGGGGTCAGTCCCTCCAGGTGACCTCCACCTCATCCGTGCGGAACCTGGGGGCACAGAGCAGGGACCTGACCCCAAAGACCCCA
>NW_018364781.1:20072-22141 GCF_002078875.1 Numida meleagris | reverse complement strand
CCCCCCCCGTCCCGGCCCTACATCCGACGCCGCCGACCAGCAGCAGCTCCGGGGATCGCGTCAGCGCCATGGCGCGCTCCGTCACCTCCACCAGCATGGCGAACACCGTCTCCTGCCCCACACGGACACACAGACCCATAGCGCCCCATACAGACCCACAGCGCCCCATAGAGACACATAGCGCCCCACAGAGACACATAGAGACACATAGAGACCCATAGAGATCCATAGAGATCCATAGAGACCCATAGGGACCCATAGAGATCCATAGAGACCCATAGGGACCCATGGAGACACATAGGGACCCATAGAGACCCATAGAGACCCATAGCGACACATAGGGACCTATAGAGACCCATAGGGACCCATAGAGACACACAGAGACCCATAGAGACCCATAGGGACCCATAGAGACCCATAGAGACCCATAGAGACCCACAGTGCCCCATAGGGACCCATAGAGACACATAGGGACCCATAGAGACCCATAGAGACCCATAGCGACACATAGGGACCCATAGAGACCCATAGGGACCCACAGAGACACACAGAGACCCATAGTGCCCACAGAGACCCATAGAGGCCCATAGAGACCCATGGAGACCCATAGAGACCCAGAGTGCCCCATAGAGACCCATGGAGACCCATAGAGACCCACAGTGCCCCATAGAGACACATAGAGACCCATAGAGACCCACAGTGCCCCATAGAGACCCATGGAGACCCATAGAGACCCCTAGTGCCCCATAGAGACACATAGCGCCCCATAGAGACACATAGGGACCCATAGAGACACACTGAGACCCATAGAGCCCATAGAGATCCATAGAGACCCATAAAAACCCATAGAGACCCATAGAGACCCACAGAGACCCATTGAGACCCATTGAGACCCTCAGAGAGAGACCCATAGAGACCCATAGAGACCCATAGAGACACACTGAGACCCATAGAGACCCATAATGCCCCATAGAGACCCATAGAGACCCATAGGGACCCATAGAGACACACTGAGACCCACAGTGCCCATAGAGACCCATGGAGACCCATAGAGACCCAGAGTGCCCCATAGAGACCCATGGAGACCCATAGTGCCCCATAGAGAAACATAGTGCCCCATAGAGATACATAGGGACCCACAGAGACACACAGAGACCCATAGTGCCCCATAGAGATCCATAGAGACCCATAGAGACCCATAGTGCCCTACAGAGACACACAGAACCCCATAGAGACCCACAGAGACCCATAGAGGCCCATAGAGACACATAGAGACCCCATAGAGACCCATAGTGCCCCATAGTTGCCCCTAGGCACACATACAGACCCATAGTGCCCCACAGAGCCCCATAGAGACCCATAAGAACCCATAAAAAACACACAGTGCCCCATAGCACTCCATAGAGACCCCACAGAGACACACAGAGACCCATAGAAACCCATAGGGACCCATAGAGACACACAGAGACTCATAGAGACCCACAGAGACCCATAGGAACCCATAGAGACCCACAGAGACCCACAGAGACCCATAGAGACCCATAGACCCATAGTACCCCATATAGATCCATAGAAACCCATAGAAACCCATAGTGCCCCATAGAGACCCCCACCGACCCATAGAGACCCACAGCGACACATAGAGACCCACTGAAACCAATAGAGACCCATAGAAACCCGTAGAGATCCATAGAGACACATAGAGCCCCACAGAGACCCATAGCACCCCATAGTGCCCATAGAGACCCATAGAGACCCATAGGGACCCATAGAGACCCATAGAAACACACAGTGCCCCATAGAGACCCATAGAGACCCAGAGTCCCATAGAGACCCACAGTGCCCCATAGAGACCCATAGTGCCCCATAAGGACCCACAGTGCCCCATAGAGACCCACAGTGACCCATAGAGACCCATAGTGCCCCATAAGGACCCACAGTGCCCCATAGAGACCCACAGTGACCCATAGAGACCCATAGTGACCCATAGAGACCCATAGTGCCCCATAAGGACCCACAGTGCCCCATAGAGACCCACAGTGACCCATAGAGACCCATAGTGCCCCATA
>NW_018364781.1:15695-17268 GCF_002078875.1 Numida meleagris | reverse complement strand
TCACATGAGGTCATGGGGTCACATGGGGTCACGGGATCACATGGGGTCAAGGGTCATGTGGGTCATGGGGTTACACGGGGTCACTTGGGGTCGGGTTCACATGGGGCTGAGAGGGTCACATGGGGGGGTCACACGGGGACACATGGGGTCATGGGGTCACACAGGGTCACATGGGCTCAGTCACATGGGTCACACAAGGTTATGAGGTCATGGGGTCACAAGAGATCACATGGGGTCACACTGGGTCACTTGGGGTCGGGTTCACATGGGGTCACATGGGGCCACGGGGTCACGCAGGGTCACAAGGGATCATGGGGTCACATGGGGTCATGGGGGCACAGGGGTCACATGATCACATGGGGTCATGGTGTCACATGAGGTCAAGGGGTCATGGGGTCACACGGGGTCATGGTGTCACATGGGGGTCACACGGGGTCACATGGGGTCAAGGGGTCACATGGGGGTCACATGAGACCACACAGGGTCACGTGTCACGTGATGCCATAGGGTCACATGGGGTAACACAGGGTCATAGGGTCACACGGGGGGGGTCACACGGGGTCAAGGGGTCACATGGAGTCACGGGGTCACATGGGGTCACACAGTGTCACGTGATGTCATAGGGTCACATGGTGTCATAAGGTCACACGGGGTAACACAGGGTCACCCGGGGTCACCCGGGGTCATGGGGTCACATGAGGTTATGGGGTCACATGGGGTCACATGAGGTTATGGGGTCACGGGGTCACTGGGGCACAGGGGTCACGGGGTCATTGGGTCACATGCTCACATGGGGTCATGGGGTCACACGGGTCATAAGGGGTCACACGGGCTCATGGGGTCACATGAGATCACGGGGTCACATGGGGTCACACTGGGTCACGTGGTTACACGGGGTCACTTGGGGTCGGGTTCATATGGGGGGGGTCACACGGGCTCATGGGGTCACATGAGGTCACGGGGTCACATGGGGTCATAGGGTCACATGGGGTCATAGGGTCACATGGGGTCAAGGGTCACGTGGGTCATGGGGTTACACGGGGTCACTTGGGGTAGGGTTCACATGGGGCTGAGAGGGTCACATGGGGGGGTCACATGGGGTCACATGAAGTCACGGGGTCACATGGGGTCACACTGGGTCACGTGGTCACACGGGATCACTTGGGGTCGGGTTCACATGGGTTGTGGGGTCACATGGGGTCACGGTGTCACACGGGGTCACGGGGTCACATGGGGTCATGGGGCCACACAGGATCACATGGGGTCACAGTGTCACATGGGGTCACGGTGTCACATGGGGGTCACGGGGTCACATGGGGGGGGTCACACAGGATCACATGGGGTCACATGGGGTCACAGTGTCACATGGGGTCACGCGGTCACATGGGGTCATGGGGTCACACAGGATCACATGGGGTCACATGAGGTCACAGGGTCACATGGGGTCACGGGGTCACATGGGGTCATGGGGTCACACAGGATCACATGGGGTCACATGAGGTCACAGGGTCACATGGGGTCACGGGGTCACATGGGGGGGTCACACAGGATCACATGGGGTCACATGAGGTCA
>NW_018364781.1:10266-12834 GCF_002078875.1 Numida meleagris | reverse complement strand
TATGCACTCGAACACGTGACACGCGTGTAACACGACCCAACCTGCACATATGTGGTCTCGAATGCTTGTAACACACGTGTAACATGTCCCAACCCGCACACATATGCACTCGAACACGTGACACGCGTGTAACATGACCCAACATACACACGTGTGCACTTGAACACTTGTAACACATGTGTAACATGACCCAACCTGCACATATGTGGTCTCGAATGCTTGTAACACGCGTTTAACACGACCCAACCCGCACACATATGCACTCGAACACGTGACACGCGTGTAACATGACCCAACATGCACACGTGTGCACTTGAACACTTGTAACACGCGTGTAACACGACCCAACCCGCACATATGTGGTCTCGAATGCTTGTGACACGCGTGTAACACGACCCAACCCGCACAGATATGCACTCGAACACGTGACAAGCGTGTAACACGACCCAACATGCACACGTGTGCACTTCAACACTTGTAACACGCGTGTAACACGACCCAACCCGCACACATATGCACTCGAACACGTGACAAGCGTGTAACACGACCCAACATGCACACGTGTGCACTCGAACGCTTNGGGGGGGGTCACACGGAGTCACATGGGGGTCCCTGAGGTTCTTAAAGGGGCACCGCTCACCTCGAGGTGGGACAGCAGCCCCGAGAAGGACACGTCCATCCCCTTCACCACGTACGGCAGCTCCACCAGCCGCGTCCCCCTGACAAAGACACGCGTGACGACACGCCACCGCACGTGACGACACGCTAGAACACGTGACAACATGCTAAAACACGTGACGACGCGCCAAAACACGTGACAACGCGCTAAAACACGTGGCAACACGGCAGAACACTTGACAACATGCTAAAGCATGTGAAAACACAAAACGAAACATGGCAACGCGCTAAAACACGTGACAACATGCTAGAACACGTGACGACACGCTAAAACATGTGACAACACGCTAAAACATGTGACAACATGCTAAAACACATAACATGCCATGACATGTGATGACACACGACACGCTAAAACATGTGACAACACACAACCACACGTGACAACATGCTAGAACACGTGATGATGTGCTAAAACACGTGACAACATGCTAAAACATGTGATGACATGCTAAAACATGTGACAACATGCCATGACACGTGACAACATGCTAAAACACGGGACAACATACCAGAAAATGTGACAACACATGACAACATGTGACAAGGTGCTAAAACATGTAGCAACAGGCTAAAACACATGACAACATGCTAAAACATGTGACAACATGCCACGAAACGTGATGACATGCTAAAATACGTGACAACACGCCATGACACGTGACGACACGCAAAAACACGTGACAACACGCCACGACATGTGATGAGATGCTAAAACACGTGACAACATGCCAGAACATGTGACGACATGCTAAAACACGTGACCACATGCCAGAACATGTGATAACATGCCACAACACGTGACAACACGTGACAAGTGACAACATGATAAAACACATGGCAACATACCACAGCACGTCACAACATGCCATGACACGTGACAACACGCTAAAACATGTGTTGACCCGCTAAAACACATGACAACATGCCAAAACATGTGATGACATGCTAAAACGCGTGACAACACGCCACGACACGTGATGACACGCTAAAACACATGTCAACACTCCACGACACGGGAGAACACCCCACAACACGGGACAACTAAAACATGCGTCAACATGCCAGGACACGTGACAACATGCCAAAACACGTGACACCACGCGACGACATGCTAAAGCACGTGATAACATGCCACGCCACGGGACAACACGCCACGAGATGTGACGAGATGCCACGACGCGTGACGACACGTGACAATACGAGACAACATGCGAAAACACATGACAGCACGCCGTGACACGTGACAACACCCCACGACACGCGACAACACGCCAAGTGACAACATAACGCATGTGACAACACACACCGACGCGCGGAAACACGCGACAACACGCCACAACAAGCGAGAAGACGCGACAACGTGCGACAACATGCTAAAACACGTGCCAACATGCCATGACACGTGACAACACGCCACGCTGACAGCACATGTGACGACACACCGACACACGGAAACACGTGACAGCATGCCATGACACGTGATAACACATGAAAACATGTGACAGCGTGCTAAAGCACACGACAACATGCCATGACACGTGACGGCGTGCCATGACACGTGACGACACGCCAAGACACAGGGCAACACGCGACCACACGCGCCAACACGCCCCGCCACGCGTGTGCTCACTTCTTGGCCAGCTGCTCCACGTTGTACCCGGGGCTGGGGTCATTGGAGATCTGCGAGAGACAACACGCGTGTAACGCGGGAGAACACGCGTGTAACACGGCGCAACACGCGTGTGACGCGACCCAACCCGCACACGTGTGCCCCCGAACGCTTGTAACACACGTGTAACACGACCCAACCCGCACATATGTGGTCTCGAATGCTTGTAACACGCGTGTAACACGACCCAACCCGCACACGTATGCACTCGAACACGT
>NW_018364781.1:7311-8961 GCF_002078875.1 Numida meleagris | reverse complement strand
ACCCGCACACATATGCACTCGAACACGTGACAAGCGTGTAACACGACCCAACATGCACACGTGTGCACTCGAACGCTTGTAACACACGTGTAACACGACCCAACCCACACATATGTGGTCTCGAATGCTTGTAACATGCGTGTAACACGACCCAACCTGCACACATATGCACTCGAACACGTGACACGCGTGTAACATGACCCAACATGCACACGTGTGCACTCGAACGCTTGTAACACACGTGTAACATGACCCAACCTGCACATATGTGGTCTCGAATGCTTGTAACACGCGTGTAACACGACCCAACCCGCACACGTACACGCTCCATCATGACATGCGTGTAACCCAACAGAACCCACACGTGGATGCACTCGATCACGTGACACGCGTGTAACATGGCACCACACGGATGTGCTCCATAAAGTGACACGCGTGTAAGAGCACACGTGTGTAACATGACCCAACCCGCACACGTATGTTCTCGAACGTGTGACATGCATGTAACACGACCCAACACGCGTGTCACACAACCCAACCCGCACATGTATGCCCTCAAACATGTGACACGCGTGTAACATGACCCAACCCGCACATGTATGCACCTGAACATGTGACATGTATGTAACACAACCCAACCCACACATGTATGTGCTCCATCACATGACATACGTGTAACAGGACCCAACACACATGTCACACAACCCAACCCGCACACATATGTGCTCCATCGCATGACATACGTGTAACTGGACCCAACACACATGTAACATGACCCAACCCACACATGTATGCACTCGAACACGTGACACACGTGTAACACGACCCAACCCGCACATGTATGTGCTCCGTCACATGACACACGTGTAACTCAACCCAACCCGCTCACGTGACACACGTGTAACACAACACAACCCACACACGTATGTGCTCCATCACGTGACACGCATGTAACACGACCCAACCCACACACGTGTGCTCTCGAACGCTTGTAACACGCGTGTAACACAACCCAAACCGCACACGTATGCGGTCCATCACGTGACATGCGTGTGAAATGGCCCAACACACATGTAACATGACCCAACCCACACATGTATGCACTCGAACACGTGACACACGTGTAACACAGCCCAACCCACACACGTGTGCTCCAGAACGCTTGTAACACGCGTGTAACACGACCCAATCCGCACACGTATGTGCTCCGTCACGTGACACACACGTAATCCAACAGAACCCCCACGTGGATGCGCTCGAACACGTGACAAGCGTGTAACACGACCCAACCCGCACACGCATGTGCTCCGACAAGTGACACGCGTGTAACGTGACACAAGATGGATGCGCTCCGTATAACAACCCATCTATAAGAGAACGCACGTGTGTAACACGACCCAACCCGCGCACGCGCGCGCTCGAACGCGTGACACGCGTGTAACACGCGTGTGCGCTGACCTGCAGGAGGCGTGCGACGCGGTCCAGGCAGTTCCCCACGGCGATGTCCAGCGTCTCCCCGAAAATGCGGTAGCGGCGCCGCGAGAACGCGATCACCTGCAGCGGGAACACGCAACACGCGTGTGCCGGCGGCTCAACACGCGTGGGCGGCCGCGTGTTGGCGCGGCGCGGCGTCGCGCGTGGTCACGTGGT